>NW_027491763.1:600000-798805 GCF_021521415.1 Bidens hawaiensis
ATTAACAAATATAGATCTTAAAAATTGATTTTTTTAAAAAGAAAAAACTCACATTTGTAATTTTGCATATCTCATCAGGTTGATTGGATATACTTTGTTGCTTTTGCTGCTGTTGCTCTTGGGCTAGTTGTTTATTCACTGTATGTTTTCTTTATTTCTATTTCACATATTTTTCTTTAAAAGTTGATTTTATACATATTGAATAACCTTTGTTTGACTTTCACGAGTCAAAATTGGCGCATGAAAAAATAAGAAGCAAAGATTATGCTTTGACTTTTAAAAAAAATGTCCCGTCATGCGCAAACTGGGACCCACAAAATGAATTCTTCTGATTAGATGGATTTTGATTTTTTTGCAGGTTCGACAAAGAAGTGGACGAACCCCGAGGTGATGATGTTGAGCTGGGAAAAAGTAAGCATTTTGATGAGGAAGCTGATATGGCGGGTCGGTTAAGCTAAACAAACTGGATTGGACAGTGAAAATAGCATTTTAGAAATGTAATACTCGGGTAGTTAAGGGATCTTGAAATCTATTTGGTCATTTGGATCCAATATTTTTTAGTTAATGATTTTGGAAATAATTACAAAGGAAATATAATCAAAATACAATGAAATCATCTCCTAATTATAGCGGAGACAATAAACTCTAACTAATATTTACCAACAATTCTCTCGTTTTCAAACGCTAAATCCCGCTGTTAGATACAACTTGCAGGTTGAAGTAATCCAGAAGCATAGCCGGCAGCATAGGAACAAGACGAAACTGCTGGTAATTGACCTCCAAATTTAAGGTTAACATTCTTTAATGTAATTCCACTACATGGGTTCCCTTTGTTGCAATCAAACTTCACTGCCACGCGTGTTGCTGATGTTCCATGAACATCTGCGTACACCACGTTGCTGATCTTTACTCCAGAAACCTCGTTGGGGCAATTTCTGTTACTGGGACAGTAATTTCCGTCTATTATGATCGGGAATTTAACGTTCATCATTGTTGCTTCCTGAAAAACAACATCCTTTACGAACCCGTTGCTGTTCCTTGCCCATGCTTTTATCCTCAGACCGTTCTGTGTACCTACGAATGTGGTAGTTTTTACGGTTACGTTCTGGACACCTGGTTCATTCAGTTCCCACCCTAGACTCCCAATGCTGCATTCACAAACAAATGCTTAATTAATAAACCAGATAATATGTATGTGCATTATGACATTGTTTGTGTCAACCCAACCGGTTTGTGGGTTGACCTGTTTAACCCATTTATTTATTTATTTACAAATGTGTTTTATATTATAAATTAATATTTTAAGCCAGAATCTAAAAATTAAACAGAGAATTTGATATAAGATTTTTATAATTAGAAATGTTACTGTTTTACATACTTTGTATTTAAGTTTCATTGTAAAATTGTAACTTAAGTATTAATATCCAAAAAAATTTTTGGGTTAAACGAGTTGTGTTTGGTTCAACCGGCAAATATTTGTGTCATGTTCGAGTTCATATGTCTGACACGATTTCCGGGTTTGGGTCAGGTTGGACCCACCAACACGGGAACATCCTTAATTGTTTGAGAACTCCTAAAAAGAAAATTATGTGTTCCTTAAATGTACCTTATACCGTGGCCTGGCCCGCAAACCACCTTTTCTATCCAGATATTAGAGTTTCCTGGGCCTAATGAGACGCAGTCGTCTCCCGTTGAGATCTTAGAGCTCAAGATGGTGACCCCTGTTGAATATGATACATGGATACCGTCTGTGTTTGGGCTGACACCGGATGCTAAGATGCTCACTCCTTGTAGTTTCGTGTTCTTGCAACTATAGAGCATAATGTGAAACATTTGGCTGTTTAATGACCTTAGTTTACTGATCACTATGTTTTGTGAATGGTAGATGCCAAGTGTCTGCAACAAATACATGTTCATTATAATTACATGATCATAAAAGAAATTATTCACTTGTATATATATATATATACAAAAAATGTATTTTTTGTATTAGTGTATGGTCTTACCGTTGATCCTGAAGGACATGTTTTTCCAGATAATTTGCATGCCCATAGAGAAGATCCTTGTGCATCAAGGGTTCCGCCGGATATGGTAACATTGTTAACTAGGTAGAACTTTATCCAAACTTGGGCATTGCCAATAGCATTATAACTAAATGGTGCCACCAAGGTACCATCTATGTTAAATCTGATGGCTCGGCTCTTACATCCTTGACCTGAGAATGTAAGAGCCGAGGCAATCAAGTATCTGCCAGCAGGTACATAGATAATGGCGGGACTAGTGGAGGCACATGACAAATTCCATGCTTTCAAGAACGCGTTCTTTGTGTCTGAACGACCGTCTGGTTTGGCTCCAAAACTTAAGACGTTGTATGTAACCTTTGCCGAAGATAACTGAAAAACTAGAAAAAGCAAGACGAGAATATGTTTGATGGCCATGATGATAGAGATGGTAACTCTCTATACTTGCTTTGAAGTAGTTGGTTAATTAGTTTTGTATGTTGTGTGTACATCTTAATTTGCTTATTTATAGAGATAGTTAAGATTTAAGAACATATATAATACAGTTAGAGGGACCCATGCAATTAGAGTTTGCATTATTGGTAATGATTGATAAGAAGTGGTCCGTATGTATAAGGGTACGAAGAACTGATCGAATGTCAATGGGTGGCAACATGGAAGGAAGACTAATCATGCAATTAGATTAATACACTAATATTAAATTCTTGGAACAAGTCTTTTAATATGTAAAGTTGTACACATTTTCATTTATAGTTGAATGTATCTAATAACTTTTAAAGCCCCTTCGGAGACATCTAAAATTGAAATGATACAGAGAACATTAGTATGGTCTGCGCAATAAAGACGCACAAATCTTATAACTTTTAAAAATATGTCTATTGCATAGGATAAAATTCAGTTTTATGCCTAATTATATATGTAGCATCTTTTGTGAGAATCACATAAAAGTGAGACATAATATCCGAAAGCAAAAGCTGGATACGTGCATAACATTAATTAGTTAACATGGTTGTAAATCTTTAAATTCAATATATCATAAAAAAGAGAGATCATTATGTGATAATCTATTATCGCACATCAATCCACTTATCAACATCGATCTATGGAGTGTCATAACTGTAAATATGGACCTAAATTACGCACAAAAAGTGCATAATTACTAATTACGCATGAAGAAATCTTATTACACATAAAGGAACGTAATTATGCATTAAGAAACATAATTACGCATGAAAAAACATACAGAGTAGTTGCTTATGAAGAAAATTACGTATAAAACTTAGAGTACTAAGGCAGGCTACATATTTTTTTCATGTATTTGCAATTATGCTACCACATATTTTTTAAGTGAATCAAGGGTAACAGATCTCTCATATATTTTCACTCGATAAGCCATTATTGTACTTATTCTATTCTTTATCAAAATTTTCATATAATTTGGCCTTTTAGCAATAGTTAATGCTATACATGATGAACGTACGTAGATATATAATTTGGCCTTTCTATTAAGCCAGTGCATATGCTCCCACGTTGGTTAGGGGAATGTCAACACCAATAAAATATTCCACTTCTACAAACATAAAATATTCCACTTCTACAAACGCTTCACATATATAACAAGTATATTATCATTCTGGTAAGGAATAAAGAAATATATTTGTTATATATTAATTCCAATTTCAAGGTGCAAGACTTTAATATAAAATTTTAATGGTTAGTTTGCTAACGGTAATAATAGATGTTGGCAATATAAAACACTCTGCATAGTAATATCTCAATTCTGTGTTTATTATAATATCCCATTTTGAATAATTGGTAGTTACTTTTTAGTCAACTCCTTTAAACTTCATCAAAGTATTGAAATAAACAAATATTTATTGATGCTAGCTATAAGCCTGTAAAATAATTTAAAAAATGAAAATTTAGGTGTGACAATCATGCTGGATCGAACGATTGAAACTGATGAACGCCTATGTATTAATTGAGTTTGTAACATGAAACAGGTGGCGGCCTGGCGGGGTAGTAAATGATTTGGATTGAAACACTTGGTGGCTCGAAACTTGTTAATTTCTCCATCTTTGATCTTGAGTTTTGATTTTGTTTTACAACGGTTAAAAACAGTTGCTAACGATCTACTATTGAGCGCACTTTCTTACGTTTGGTTTCATCTACACATATTTAAAGGATTGGTAACATGGTGAGGTCATTTCTACGTATATGATGTTGGCTATTTCTGGCTATATAGTCACATTATCATCAATCATTTAATTAGTCAGTTTAAAGCTATCCTTTAAAAAACAAAAGGTTGCTTAGGTTTATACATCATTAGTGTTTGGTATTTTATTTCTTGTTCTGTGTCCCGACTCTATGTAAGCCACTTGTGTGTAACATTCATGGGCGATTTTTGATATCATATGACATGTTACTTTCTAAACAACTTCAAGAAAAAGATTATATGTTAATAACTTAAGTTACATCATATGGCATGGGCCAAGAAATTTTTGACATGGGCGTCTACCATACGTAGACCATCGCATGATGAGGGGAAGTCAATATCGGCTAATGACAGTGGGTCCGTCTGTCCCTATGATCGAGTAACATAGTTTTTTAGTCTACTTTCTCTTGGCTAATTGTAGGACTGTATGATATCAAGGCCTTGAGATAACTTAACTCCATCTTTCTTGTTCGTTGGTGTCCAATTACCTTAATTTTCCTTGTTATTTTCCCTATTTTTAGATTTGTAGCTTGATAATCATTTTGATTCCCCACGCATTGTAAAGTTAAAAAGCGAATGGGCTTACGACTTGACCTAAAAACAATTGCGGATTAGGTTAATTCTTTCTCATATAACAAATATTTGAAATCGACCTTATCAAAGTGGTTCATTTCCGTCTAAAAGCATTTTTTTTTTCCACTTTTACGTAAATGTATCACTATAATTTTGACTGGAAAAACAATATATTATGCATTTGAATAAAATAATTTAAGACATTAATATTTAAGGTCTTGAAATTAGATTTTGTGCAACTTAATTAACTCGTTTGCCCCATTTGAACCTATTCTCTTTTACCGGAAAAAAAATATATTGTATTTGACCCAACAAAAATAAAAACATTGTAGTTAATGGCTCAAAATCTCCACTTCTACTTATATACACATTGGGTGTTTGGGTAAAAGAAATTTATGATGGCAGATTAACATGAATTTTAAACACATGGCATACAAGAATACAGTTTTTCAAAGCCACTTCACCCAAAGATAGATCAGTTGAGCTTTGACCAATTTGTTCTATATCATTTTGACCCATTCTTCATTTCTTTGTATAATATATGAGTTACTGCAACTGAGAAGTACATACAACTCTGTTTTACACACTAAACATCATTATCATTCCTGGGGCTAATTAATTGCCTCACTGGCCCAATTCTTTACCTATGTTTGTTGTCAATTGTCAATCAAAGGGTTATGGGTATAATTGTAATAACAACCACGTATTTGTGTCAACACGATATGCACACAGCCCTGTTGTACACACTAAACATTTATACGAAGTGAAATAGTTTCATCAATAAATAGGCCCGGCTCTGAGAACGATTAAATTTTTTTGGGCTGACGGCGATTTTTTTTTGCCTTAATAAAAAAGGGTATCTTATTGGGATTAAACAATTTGATTTTTAAATAAGCCTTAATTTTTTGGGTCTTATGATTTGGTTGTGTAAGAAACTTTTGTTTTTATAAAAATATGATTAAAATGTCTCAAGTGAGGTTAAAACCCACAACTTTTTGGTTGAAAGTCATACCCTTTTGCCACTAAACCAAACTAGTGGCTGGTTTATTAAGTTTAAACATTATATATACATATTAATATTTATAAAAACATATATGTATTTTTTTTATTAAAAAAATCCGGCCTATCGGGGTGTCGTATTAGGGTCCGTTGACCACCCGACCCGCCCTTATAGCCGGCCATGTCAATAAATCATTAAGGGTCTTATCGTTTATCTTTGTCTTTGTTCAAGAGCAACAACACAGTTGCAACAGTGTGTTGCGAAAGAAAATCCGGTGAGTCCCCGTTTGTGCATTCAAGAAGTTCATTCAGTGTTTAACTAGAGGTTCTAGCTAAATAGAATTGGTACCAGGTATTGATGAACGGAACACGTATTTGGCTAAACACCCAAACACCTTTATTGAGAAACTCACTCAAAACTCAATTACAATTATGAAACCCTACACGGTTTATATAGACCAAACCTAGACACGTTTGAGTCTAACTAGGCCTTTCTAAACAATAGGTTATTTAATAAAACAATTAAATAAACCTAACAACCTAAACCAACATGTATTAGGAAGTATTAGGATCCATATATAACTTGTGTCTTGTTCACCAAGTTACTTGCCTTGCATTTCAGGGAATATCATTCGAAATTGCCAACACTAGCATCTGTTTCATACTTATAGAATAACAATGAGAGTTGGAAGTCATACTTAAAGAGCTATGCATTACATAACATAAAGTCCCATTTTACACAACAAAGGGAAATTGCCACTCCACTTTGAAATAAGAACAAGTACGAAATACAACATACAAAAAGATGATCGAAATACAACACACAACTATCGATGATAAACCCTTTGAAATTTTGCAATGAACACCATCACTTTCACATAAACCCAATTTTCCAAAATATCCTGATAGTGAAAAAAAGCATGTCTCCAGCGACGGTTGATAAGTAAAGCAATACATACCATCAAAAATCCAATAGAGAAACCAGTTGCCCCACCAATAAGAAACCATCTCTGAAGATCATCTATGCCTTTTTCTTCATTCACACTTTCACCAATGACGGGAGGAACTTCTAATTCTTTATCTCCGGGACAATACTTGGACAGAGGAAGTCCACATAGTCTTGCATTGCCAATGTACCTTGAAGGTTCAAAAGATTGGAGTTGAGTGCTTGATGGAATTCTCTCTGACAAGTTATTATACGAGACGTCTAGATAGTTTAATAACGTCATGTGAGATATGCTTGATGGTATCCTCCTGAAAGATTGTTTCTAGATAGATCCAAAATTAGAAGTTCTTTCATCTCACCAATATTCTGTGGAATCTCTCCATATAGAGCGTTCATGGACAAGTCCAGGGCAATCAATTTATGGAGATCGAATAGTTCATCTGGTATTTTTCCTCTTAGATTGTTGCTTGATAAATTGATAATCTTAACCAATCCTAGATTGATACCAAATTCCCGTAGACTTCCTTGCCACTTGATCATGACATGGTCAACATACTCGCTCCCATTGAGAAAGTTAAAATAATGCACATTTTGATGAGGCGAGAATCCATTTTTAACCATGGAAGTGAGATTATTGATACATGAGGGGATTGTTCCATAGAGGCTGTTCACCGATAAGTCTAGAACTTGTAGATTTTCTAAGTGACATAATTGTGGAGGGATGGTTCCAATAAAGTTATTTGTTGTTAGACTAAGAGCATACAATCCTAATAGCTTTTCTCCTATCCAACGAGACACGTTACCATAAAACTTGTTGGCCCCTAATTCCAAAAAATTTAAGTTTGTGCATTTCTCTAATGATAAGGGCAATTCTCCAGAGAAGCCATTGTTGTATAAATACAATACCTCGAGATTAATCAAATACTTGAAAGAAGCGGGAAGCTTTCCAGACAAATTGTTGTATCCTAGACTAAGAAGTTTTAGTTTTTTAAAATGCCACAAACAGTCTGGAATTTTTCGCACGAATGAGTTGTGTGAGAGATCAAGAAAGAGGAGAGACCCATCAACAATTTGACACAAAAAGTTGATGTCTCCATAAAGATTGTTTTGGACAGGTCTAGCCATTCTAAAGTGGATGAAACATTTGTTATAGGACCATAAAAGTTGTTAGAACTCAAATCTAATGTTGACAATTTATTGTCAAAGTTTGATAACAAATTCGTCAATTTCCCTGTGATGTTGTTGGAAGAGAGATTCAGATATATCAATCGAGAAGGCCACATGTTCCAAAAATCCTCTGGAATTGTGTCTGAAATTTGGGTATTGGCTATATCAATGTGGGAAAGATTATTCATTGTCTGAATCCATTTAGGGAAAGGTGGCCCTAGCTTGCAAGAGCTTAATTTGATCTCTTCTATATGAGAAAGGTTTGACATGTGAGCTCCGGAACAAATCCCTTCTAGTGGGTTATTTGAAAGATCTACAACCAAAATCTTCGTCTGCCCAATATATTCAGAGATGACACCTTTAAGAGAATTGGAAGAAACGTCTAACCTTTGAAGCTTAGGTAGTTGCCATATTTTTTCGCTTATGGCTCCATTTAACAGATTATCAGAAAGGTGTAAGTACACTAGGGATGAAAACTTTTGGATGTCATCAGATAATGACCCTATGAATTGGCCACTTGAAGCACGCAACTCTTGTAAGGTAAATGATGTGCATCCATACAAGTTCTTTAGGAAATCGGGTAATTTGACAGGCATTGAGTTGAAATTAAAAAGTAAAGATGTAAGACTACATATACTTCCAAGATATTTGGGGATTCCATCTAACTTGTTGAGGGAGAGATCAAGATCTACAAGTTTGTTGCTAGTTAATGGGTATAACCAGTGATACATGGACGAGTTGAGATTGTTGTTTCCAAGATATAGGCTAACAATTGAG
Source organism: Bidens hawaiensis (assembly GCF_021521415.1). NCBI lineage: Eukaryota > Viridiplantae > Streptophyta > Magnoliopsida > Asterales > Asteraceae > Bidens > Bidens hawaiensis. The sequence continues at coordinate 608,699 of NW_027491763.1, forward strand.
AAGAAGAAGAGGAGGAGATCGATGAATAAGAATATGGATGCATGACCTGTGAGAGTCCATCTAAACTTAAGGTTGATAGTTTTCTAAGACTTAGAATGACATTTACCCAGTTATCTACCTTGCCCAGAGAAATACTTGACACGTCAAGGTCCTCCAATTGAGACAAATGCAATACCAATCTAGGTTTTCAATTGTACATTTTTCAAGACCTCTAAGTGAAAGAACTCGCAAGTTCGTGAGGTTTCCAAGTTCAATATTGAACGGTTGCGGTAAAATCATTCAAACCAATGTCAAGATATCTTAATTGAGTCATGGAACCAATGAACATAGGAATGGTATCATAAAAATAATTTCCAGACAAATCAAGATGATTCAAGTAGCTTAAGTTAAGCAATGAAGGGCTAATCTTACCTTCAAGATATCCGTAGGACAAGTCAAGGGTTGTGACATGACCTGTTTCATTGTTGCACATTACTCCGAACCATGCACAACAACTATCGGTTGCTTCTTTTTCAAGGGTCCATGTGGAGAGAAGTCCTTCGAGATCATAAATGTATGATTTGAATTGAAGAAGAGTGTCTCTCTCCTTAGTGATGCACTTATTATTACGAGTGTGGTGGCCTAATGAAGTTGCAATTGTCGTCTTAAGCCAAACCGACACAAGTACTAAAAGAATGAAGAGGAATACATGAGGCACAAAATGCTTATGATAGATATTCTCTCTCATTATGTTGTATAATTTTGTATTGATGGATTCGTTAATCTTTGATGCATCAACATATATGCACTAACTTTATATAAACTTGGGAGTTTAAAGTAGATGACCTCAATTTGGATAGGATGTACGTAGTCAAACCTAATACGATTTAATATTTTAAATAAGTAAATTTTCTTTCAACCTTTATGTCCACGTATGACGTATGGGTTAAAAAATTGTGTGGGGTGTGGTTTAAGTTAAATGTTTTCCCCAAATTACAAATTAGACATACAAAGACTTTTAAATCTAAGTACTCACGATTTGTATTTATTGGATATATTTTTCATCATATCCTTTTCCAAATACAATTGATGTGTTCCAAACAATTTCATTCAACTTTCTCGTGCCACGCATGTGTATATAAAATTGTGTGGAGAATACAAAACATAAGAAAACTAACTAATTAACGAATAAAAAAATTGGTCTGTTCAAAGACACTCAAGCCTTCACCAGGTAAAATTATGCGATATAAATGTATAAAAAAAAACTAATCAAGCTACATAGACCGAAGCGCATTTGACCCAATAGTCTCTGGTGATGTAATAGTTGCTCTCTCCATTAACGGTCGCAATAGGCGAGTTAGATGGAGTTGTATAAATGGGCCGGGATACATAATGACTTAAGAGCGAGCATTCGCATCATGTCCACCATATTCGATGAGTGGCGTTTTTATAATATTGAGAGTAGTTTAGGGTGTATTGAGTGAAGTAAAGAGAAATACATAGATTTTACTTTGAATTTGAAAAGTTACTATCCACCCCCTATAATTTTTAATATATGTTGAAAGTGGTTGTGAATGAATGAAAGATAAAATATAATGATAAAAGTATGTAAAAAATCATTTAATTGAAAAGGAGAAATAAATATAGTGTTTTTTAATGTAATTTTGAATTTGAAAATAGAGAAAGAGATGAGAATGCTCTTAAGTGTTTATTTTATTTTAATAATAGTACCGTAAAAGTATCAAGACCATTATGTATCCCCATTTATACAAATTTCGATTAAAGCATTAATAACGAGTATGATCTAAAGCTGTTATATATATGTTTCAAAAACAATCTTTGATGAGGTAAACATACTATATGTTATTTTAAACATAAATATCCATCAAAGGGCATTTACTCCAATGATGTTTTGGTGCTCACTCGGGTTTTCATTTCATTGTGTGTTGCATCAAAGAATCTGTTTTTACGGTGTCACAACGATTGTTAAGTGAAAGTCGTCAGTATAGTTTCCTAGAGGAACGCCCAAGTCAAACTATAAAGTCAGCGTGAGCTCGGTGAGGCAATGGGGCTCTCCAAATATGGGGGTGCAATGACCTAATACACAAGAAAATCATCGTTCCAAAAAAGAAACTAAATATCTTATTGTTTTTTCAAAAGTCCGGCTATCCGGGGTAATCCAATGGCAAAATACAACCCCATACGCCCGCCATCTCATACAACGTTGGATAGCCAAGGCCATCATCTCATGTTTCGAGGAAAACTCGTTACCCGAAGGCCCGTTGTTGTAAAACTTAGTCCAGATTGGATTCGAACTTGAGACCTCATGATCTACTTTAAATCTTCACTTCTCCTCTAATACAGATAAGCTAAAGCGCATTGACATCATCTAAATATTAAAACCATAACATACACCACCCAAGTATGTACCATGCTAAATTTATACCAACTTTTAACAAAAACATGTTAACTAAAATACGTCTTATACTTTTTTATATTTAAAAATATCTTTTTAAATATGCCAACATATCACATGTTTTTAAACAGAAAAATATAATAGCTTTAATAGTTTTACAACTTTTCTTTTATCGAAAATGGCATAAATAACACAAAATACATAGTTAAATGACATACGTGATTTTTTTAGTATATGATTTACACTCTAATGTTTATTGTTCCAACTAGTCGATGATCATCACATGCTTCAAAAATCAAGAGTAGACAAAAATTTTACTATCCAGATGTAGCTTGGTTTGTATTAATATTTTTAAAATAAAAAGTATATATATACTTTATGTTTTTTATGTTAAAAAAAAAAGGAGACAAAAATGTTTTGATACAAACTAAGAAAGCGATATTGATTATGCAGAAAACCATAGGGAATTAACAAGCCTTACAAAATGATGAAGAAAATGAATAACAGGTACCATGTCCTATTTGGCCACCCATGGTGTTGATGGCAATTTTATTCATCAAAGGACTTAAAAACCCAATCTTGCATTGCATATCTTACAATTAACACTATACTTGTATATCTCCAAATAAGAACAAGAAGAACCAAATGTGAACATGCAAACTATGGATGTGCAATGAGCACCATCACCTTCACATAAATCCAGTTTTCCAAACTATCCATTAAGTGAAAAAACGCACGTCTCCCACTAGGTTTGACAAGTAAGGCAATACACACTATCCAAAATCCGATAGCAAAACCAGTGACGGCACCAATATAAACCCATATCCGAAGATCATCATCGTCATCCCCGTCATCCACACTGTCACCAATGCCGGGTGGAACTTCAAGTTCTTTATCTCCTGGACAATATTTGGACACGGGAAGTCCACATAGTTCTACATTCCCGGTGTAACTTGAAGGTGCAAAGGACTGGAGTTGAGTGCCAGATGGAATTTTCCCGGACAAGTTATTATATGACACATTTAGATAGTTTAAGAAGGTCATGTGAGACATGCTTGATGGGATTCTTCCTGAAAGATTGTTTCTTGATAGATCCAAAATTAGAAGTTCTTTCATTAGACCAATATTTGGTGGAATCTCTCCAACTAGAGCATTCATTGACAAGTCGAGTGCAATCAGTTTATTGAGATTGGTTAGTTCATCCGGGATTTTTCCAGTTAAATTGTTGCTTGATAAGTTAATGATCTTCACCAAATCTAGAGTGCTGCCAAATTCGCGTAAACTTCCTTGCCACTTGATCATGGAGTGGTCATCATACTCAGCCCCACTGATGTTAAAAGAATGCACATTTTGGTTAACTACTAATCCATTTTGAACCATGGAAGTGAGATTATTGAGACATGAGGGGATGGCTCCATGGAGTTTATTCATTGACAAGTCTAGAATTTGTAGATTTACTAATTGGCATAGTTGTGAAGGGATGGTTCCAGTGAATTTATTTGATGTTAGGATAAGAGCATACAACCCCGATAACCTTTCCCCGATCCAACCAGGCACGTAACCAGAAAACTTGTTGGCCCCCAAATTCAAAAAGGTCAACTCGGTGAGATTCTTTAAAAATAAGGGTAATTTTCCTGAGAAATTGTTATTGCATAAATACAAAACCTCAAGATTGTTTAAAAACTTGGTAGAAGCAGGAAGCCTTCCAGACAGATTGTTATATCCTAGACTAAGAACTTTTAGTTCTTTAAAATGCCACAAACAGTCTGGAATTTGTCCGGTGAATAAGTTGTGTGAGAGATCAAGAGTGGATAAAGACCCATCAATAATTTGGCATAAAAAGAAGATTTCTCCGGATAATTTATTTTTGGAGAGGTCTAGCATTTCCAAACTCGAAGGAACATTCGGTATATGACCATAAAAGTTGTTGGAACTCAGAGCTATGATTGACCAATGAGGGTCAAAATTTGATAACATATCTATCACCATCCCGGTAATATTGTTGAAAGAAATGTTCAGATATCTCAAACGAGAAGGCCACGTTTTCCAAAACTCTTCTGGAATTTTGTCTGAAATTCCGTTATTCGAAAGATCAATGCTTGAAAGATTTTTCATTGATTGGATCCATTTAGGGAAACGAGGCCCTAGCTTGCAAGAACTCAAGTCAATTTGTTCTACGTTGGAATCGTCTGACATGTGAGCATTTAAAGGAACCCCTTCAAGTGAGTTGTTTGAAAGATTTACAGTTAAAACTTTTGACTCTACAATATTCTCAGAGATGGAACCTTTAAGAAAATTGGAAGAAGCGTCTAGTGTTCGAAGCTTGGGTAGTTGCCACACTTTTTCACTCATAGTTCCATTTAACTGATTATTAGAAAGTTGTAGAAGTTTTAGAGATGAAAAAATTTGGATATGATCTGACAACGACCCTTGGAATTGGCTATATTCGGCTTCCAAATTTTGTAAATTAACTGATGTGCATCCAGACAAGTTACTTAGGAAATCATGTAAGTTTATAGGCACTGGGTTTCTGTAGAAAAGCAAATCTGTCAGACTACAAAGATTTCCAAGATATTTGGGAATCCCATCTAACTTGTTTCCAGAAAGATCAAGTATTTCAAGTGCGTTGCTAGTTAATGGAGACAACCAGTGATACATGGATGAGTCAAGATTATTTTCGGTGAGAGAAAGGGTAACAATAGACGAAGAAAAAGAAGAGTTGGCATACGAATAAGAATATGGGTGTATGACACGCGAGAGGTCACATCCATCTAAACTTAAAGCTGATAGTTTTTTAAGACTTAGAATGACATTTACCCAGTTATTTATTTTCGCTAAAGAAATACCTGACATGACAAGGTCATCCAAGAGAGACAGATGAGACAACCAGTTTAGATTTTCAATTTTGCAGCCACTCAACGATCCAAGTGAAAGCTCTTGCAAGTTGGTGAGGTTTCCAAGTTCCGAAGGAATGATTCCAGTAAAATCATTCCAACCAAGGTAAAGATACCTTAATTGGGTCATGGAACCAATGAACATGGGAATTGTTCCATTAAAAAAATTATCAGAAAGGTCAAGATAATTCAAGTAGCTTAAGTTAAGCAATGAAGGGCTAATCTTGCCTCCAACAAATCCACCAGCCAAGTTAAGGCTTGTGACACGAGAATGGTTGTTGCACGTAACCCCACTCCAGTAACAACAATCACTGGCTTCGTCAAATGTCCATGTAGTGAGAAGGCCAAAAAAATCGTAACGGGTGAATGATTTGAAATGAAGAAGAGCTTGTCTCTCCTTATTTGAACACTTACTATTACTAGTGTGGTTGCCAAGGGAAGTGGGAGGTTGCATCCTAGACCAGCTTAAGGAAGTTGTAGTGGTAAATGATTCCAACACAAAGACTGAAGTAATAAAGAAGAAAAAAGGATGCATAAAATGCTTACGGTAAATCTTATTTATCATTTTGTTGTATCAAATCGTAAATGTTTGATATATGTCCAGCATTATATACACTCCAAGTTTGAAATAGCCCATACCACATGTATTGGATATCTATAAAGCAAAGTTTGTGTTAGATTTTCTTTCTATTTTCTTGTCCACATATGCCTTGACAAGTTGCACCTATTTAATGAACCTCAAAGTCGGTCAACTCACACGTCTTCACACATTTTTTCAAACCCAATTAATGTGTTTCAAGCATTTTGTTTCATCCTTCATGGACTGAGCATGTATATAAAACTTAATAAAAACTTTAATAACTTTTAAGAAAATTATTGTTTGCGTCTCTTGGGTTTCAGAGCGGAGGCCCAATGACTCCCTGAAAAATGTTTGAACTAGTTGAGTCCTTGTGATTTCAATAACGAATCATTTGAGTCCTTGTCGTTAACTAAAAGTGTGGAATTAATAGTTTACTTTTTTATATTATACGAATGAGTCCTTGAGGTTAATTGATTGCTCAGTTTTAGTCTCTCTTTATTAATTGCATCCAAATTAAATAACTAACCACCAAACTATAACCAATCAAGCCATAATCAACCAACCAAACCATAATCAACCGAAAAAATGAACCGAACTTTATTTTAACAAAAATAAAAGAACCGAACTTTTTTTAACAAAAATAAACGAACCAAACTTTTTTTTAACAAAATTAAACGAACCAAACTTTTTTTAACAAAAATACGAACCAAACTATGTTTTAACAAAAATAAGCGAACCGAACTACTGTTTAACAAAAACAAATAAACCAAACTAACTTTTTAACAAAACAAACGACCAAATTACCTTTTTAACAAAAATAAACGAACTATCTAATTTTTTACTAAACTAAATGAATGTAACTACTTCTAAAATAAGTAATTGAATCGAACTCCACCTTAGCACAAGTTACGACGATATTTTTGATAAAAATAAGTTCGGTTAGTTATTTTTGTTTAAAAAGTAAGTTCGGTTAGTTATTCGGTTAGTTACACTTGCCAAGGGAAGTGGGAGGTTGCATCCTAGACCAGCTTAAGGAAGTTGTAGTGGTTAATGATTCCAACACAAAGACTGAAGTAATAAAGAAGAAAAAAGGATGCATAAAATGCTTACGGTAAATCTTATTTATCATTTTGTTGTATCAAATCGTAAATGTTTGATATATGTCCAGCATTATATACACTCCAAGTTTGAAATAGCCTATACCACATGTATTGGATATCTATAAAGCAAAGTTTGTGTTAGATTTTCTTTCTATTTTCTTGTCCACATATGCCTTGACAAGTTGCACCTATTTAATGAACCTCAAAGTCGGTCAACTCACACGTCTTCACACATTTTTTCAAACCCAATTAATGTGTTTCAAGCATTTTGTTTCATCCTTCATGGACTGAGCATGTATATAAAACTTAATAAAAACTTTAATAACTTTTAAGAAAATTATTGTTTGCGTCTCTTGGGTTTCAGAGCGGAGGCCCAATGACTCCCTGAAAAATGTTTGAACTAGTTGAGTCCTTGTGATTTCAATAACGAATCATTTGAGTCCTTGTCGTTAACTAAAAGTGTGGAATTAATAGTTTACTTTTTTATATTATACGAATGAGTCCTTGAGGTTAATTGATTGCTCAGTTTTAGTCTCTCTTTATTAATTGCATCCAAATTAAATAACTAACCACCAAACTATAACCAATCAAGCCATAATCAACCAACCAAACCATAATCAACCGAAAAAATGAACCGAACTTTATTTTAACAAAAATAAAAGAACCGAACTTTTTTTAACAAAAATAAACGAACCAAACTTTTTTTTAACAAAATTAAACGAACCAAACTTTTTTTAACAAAAATACGAACCAAACTATGTTTTAAAAAAAAAAAGCGAACCGAACTACTGTTTAACAAAAACAAATAAACCAAACTAACTTTTTAACAAAACAAACGACCAAATTACCTTTTTAACAAAAATAAACGAACTATCTAATTTTTTACTAAACTAAACGAATGTAACTACTTCTAAAATAAGTAATTGAATCGAACTCCACCTTAGCACAAGTTACGACGATATTTTTGATAAAAATAAGTTCGGTTAGTTATTTTTGTTTAAAAAGTAAGTTCGGTTAGTTATTCGGTTAGTTACACTTGCCAAGGGAAGTGGGAGGTTGCATCCTAGACCAGCTTAAGGAAGTTGTAGTGGTAAATGATTCCAACACAAAGACTGAAGTAATAAAGAAGAAAAAAGGATGCATAAAATGCTTACGGTAAATCTTATTTATCATTTTGTTGTATCAAATCGTAAATGTTTGATATATGTCCAGCATTATATACACTCCAAGTTTGAAATAGCCTATACCACATGTATTGGATATCTATAAAGCAAAGTTTGTGTTAGATTTTCTTTCTATTTTCTTGTCCACATATGCCTTGACAAGTTGCACCTATTTAATGAACCTCAAAGTCGGTCAACTCACACGTCTTCACACATTTTTTCAAACCCAATTAATGTGTTTCAAGCATTTTGTTTCATCCTTCATGGACTGAGCATGTATATAAAACTTAATAAAAACTTTAATAACTTTTAAGAAAATTATTGTTTGCGTCTCTTGGGTTTCAGAGCGGAGGCCCAATGACTCCCTGAAAAATGTTTGAACTAGTTGAGTCCTTGTGATTTCAATAACGAATCATTTGAGTCCTTGTCGTTAACTAAAAGTGTGGAATTAATAGTTTACTTTTTTATATTATACGAATGAGTCCTTGAGGTTAATTGATTGCTCAGTTTTAGTCTCTCTTTATTAATTGCATCCAAATTAAATAACTAACCACCAAACTATAACCAATCAAGCCATAATCAACCAACCAAACCATAATCAACCGAAAAAATGAACCGAACTTTATTTTAACAAAAATAAAAGAACCGAACTTTTTTTAACAAAAATAAACGAACCAAACTTTTTTTTAACAAAATTAAACGAACCAAACTTTTTTTAACAAAAATACGAACCAAACTATGTTTTAAAAAAAAAAAGCGAACCGAACTACTGTTTAACAAAAACAAATAAACCAAACTAACTTTTTAACAAAACAAACGACCAAATTACCTTTTTAACAAAAATAAACGAACTATCTAATTTTTTACTAAACTAAACGAATGTAACTACTTCTAAAATAAGTAATTGAATCGAACTCCACCTTAGCACAAGTTACGACGATATTTTTGATAAAAATAAGTTCGGTTAGTTATTTTTGTTTAAAAAAAATTGGTTCATTTATTTTTGTTAAAAAAAAGTAGTTCGATTTTTTTTTGTTAAAAATAAGTTTTGTTCGTTTAAACAAAAAAAAAGTAGTTCGGTACGATTGTTTTTGTTAAAGCGAATTGTTCAGTTCGTTAGTTTAATAAAAAAAAGTAGTTCGATACGATTGTTTTTGTTAAAGCGAATTATTCAGTTCGTTAGTTTAATAAAAAAAGTAGTTCATTTTGTTTATTTGTATTAAAAAAAAGTATTTTGATATATTTATTTTTGTTAAAAAAGTAGTTTGGTTAGATTTATTTTTGTCAAAAAAGTGGTTCGGCTAATTTATTTTTTGTTAAAAAAGTTGTTCATATTATTTATTTTTGTTATAAGTTTAATTCGTTTTTTTTTGTTTTGTTAAAATATAGTTGGATTCGTTTATTTTTGTTAAACGAAATGAACTAAAGTGCTTGTTAAAAAAGTGATTCGGTTCGTTTAATTTAGTAAAAAAAGTAGTTCGATTCATTTATTTTTGTTAAAAGAAAGTTTGGTTTGTTTATTTTTGTTAAAAAAATAAGTTTGGTTCGTTTAATTTTGTTAGAAAGGTAGTTTGATTCGTTTATTTTTGTTAAAAAAACAAGTCCGGTCCAATTATTTTTGTTAAAATGTTAGTTCGATTCGTTTATTTTTGTTAAACGAAAATTAACTACTTATTAAAAAAAGTGATTCGGTTTATTTAGTTTGATAAAAAAAATTAGTTTGGTCCGTTTATTTTTGATAAAAAGTAGTTTGGTTTGTTAAATTTTATTGAAAATGTGGTTCGGTTTGTTTATTTTTGTTAAAACAATTAGTGTAGTTCATTTATTTTTGTTAAAAGGTAAAGGGATTCAAGGTGACTAATTATGAAAATTCAATAACTCAGAGTGACAATGTATATATATATAAGACAGAATTACAAATTTTGTCCTTTAAAATAAGACGAATTACGGTTCGTGTCCTTTTCTAAGTTTCCTTGCAGACGGTGTACTTTAAACTTTTTTTTCCTACAAGTTTTGTCCTTTACGCTAACTGGGTTAGAAAAACTCAGTTAAATACCCTCACGTGAGACGCATGTGAGGGCATTTTTGTCATTTCGTATGTACCTGCAAACTTCATCATCCACCACACCAAAATCAAATCAAAACCCAGATTCAATCTCCATCCAATCATCAAACCCATCTCTCAATTCCCCCAAATCCCCAATTTCTAGGGTTTTTCAAATCTAAATCCTCAAATCTCCAATTCATCCTCCAATTTGATCCAATTCCTCAAATTCAATTAGCCTCGTCAGAGAGGAGGTGGTTTCCGGCGGTGGTGGCGATGGCCGTCAAATTCAAATCTAAATCCTCAAATTCAATATAAGTGTATGTATGTACAGTAAGTTGGTTCATACAAACAAAGCCCAAGTGGCCACTGGTTCGAACCAAGTAGCACAGATGAGTACAGAACCCGGACCCATCAACTGGTTCATTACACCCGTAAGATCCGAACCCAACTGGAAAGGCCGAACAGCTCCGAACCAGCTGTCAATCGACTTGTTTTGAAACCCGTATGCGACCCAACCCGTCCTACGTGAATATACACCGCGACGGCTCGAAATACAATCTGGGGTAGAAACAGATCTGGGAACCCTCGTGCGAGTGGAAACTATGCGACTGGGATCCAAACTATTCGCATGACTATGCGACTCCAATCACCAAACTATTCGCACGGAATGCGATTCAGAATCGTGCGACCCAATTCCAATCGCATCTCATGCGAATACTCTCCAAGCGAATCGTTTGGGTACGAGTCGTTGGTGTGTGAATCGACTGGTGTGCGACTCGTTTGGAGAATCTTCCATGCGACATGATTAGACGCGAATCGATTTGGAGTTTCATGTGGTTCCACCTAGTTCCTGCCCACCGTTGTCAAGTGGCCGGAAATGGAAGGGCCGGCGGCGGTGCAGAGAGTGAAGGAGGAAGAAGGAGACGAGGTGGGGGTGGGGGGCCTTGGGGACGGGATTTATAGTTAGATATAGGAGGGCATTATGGTAAATACATAATAAGTTTATAATAAAATTACAAAACTTGTAGGAAAAAAGGAGGGATATATTAAAATTACAATTATGCCCATCACATGTCTGGCACATGTCATACTTAACTGAGTTTTTCTAACCCAGTTAGCGTAAAGGACAAAACTTGTAGGTAAAAAGTTTAAAGTACACCGCCTGCAAGGAAACTTAAAAAAGAACACGAACCGTAATTTGGCTTTTTTCAAAGGACAAAATTTGTAATTCTGTCTATATATAAAAGTAAAATTTCGAATCTATCCCTAAAGCTAACAAAGTTAAGTAACGACACTCAAATGATTCATCTTTAAAACCACGTAACTTAACCAGTTCAAATTTTCTTTCAAAAACTCATTAGCTCATCTAAATTCATATGTTTATTGTTTGCAACAAGTCATTACATGCTTCAAAATCCAACAAGAGACAAAAATGTTTTGAATACATAGAAAGAAATAGCTTGATATTTGTTATACAGAAAGCAATAGCAATCAAAAAGAATTACAAAAATATCAGGAAAAAAGAATACTTTTTATATCACAATAACTATGGTCAAGCCTGCAAATTTATCTATAGCCACCATAAGGCTGCTGACCATAACCACCACCTCCACCCATCATCGGATTATAACTTCCCGGCGCCATATATCCCGCGCCAGGCGGCGGTTGCATCTGATACCCTTGACCCGTATTCATACCCATGCCCATACCCATACTGTTCATTCCCATGGGCTGGTTTATACCTCCATAACCAGGTGCACCCATTCCTATTCCTGGACCCATCATGGGGTTGGGTGCGGGTCTCAGAGCACCTGCACCGGCACGCCCCATTCCTGAACCCGAGCCCATGGCCTTACCCATGGTTACATTTGAAGTCACTGGTGTTTTGCTTGGTTTCCCCATTCTCTTTTCTTTACGGTTTATTGCCTCGAAATCGATTCCAATGTCAGATAACGGGTTTGTTTTAGCTGCGGATTATAAAATAGTGTTATATATGTAACAAAAGTGAATAATATAAATGATAATGAAATAACTTACATCCAGATATGTTGACATTAACAATGCCACGGTTCAATGTATCGGCCCAAACAGTGGATTTGGTCTCGAATTTATCATTCGCGGGTTGTTGAGGTACTATAGCAAGAGCACCAGATGAAGCAGTGATGGACGCATGTGACTGTAACTGCGGCTGTTGTAAGAAACTTGAAATTGAGGCAGACGGTGGTGTTGGGGCTGATGTGGGTTGACCTTGAGGCGGGAAACTGTTGTAAAGGTTATTATTAGGTTGACCAGTTTGACCATTGGAACTGGGGAACCCTGCATGTGAAGAAATGCTACCAAGAGATGTGTTTTGACCGCCTGCATAACCAAGCTGAGACACGGATTGACCATTTTGAGCAGCACGAAAATCAGGCTGGATAACAGATTGACCATTCTGGGCTGTCGGGAAACTAGATGGCAACACAGATTGGCCGCCTTGAGCTGCCGGGAAACTAGGCGGCAACACAGATTGACCGCCCTGAGCTGAAAAGACAGACAACAACTCAGACTGGCCACCCTGAGCTGCTGGGAAACTGGGTGGCTGCGGCATGGGTTGACTGCCCTGAGTAGCTGAGAAACTGGGCGGTTGTGGCATAGGTTGACTGCCCTGAGCCGCTGAGAAACTTGGCGGCGGTGGCATAGGTTGACTGTTCTGAGCCGCTGAAAAACTTGGCGGCGGTGCCATAGGTTGACTGCCCTGAGCAGCTGAGAAACTTGGCGGCTGTGGCATAGGTTGACTGCCCTGAGCTGCTGGAAAACTGGGCGGCGCCGGCATAGGTTGACTGCCCTGAGCCGCTGAGAAATTGGGTGGCGGCGGCATAGGTTGACTATTCTGAGCCGCTGAAAAACTGGGCGACGGCACAGGTTGACTGCCCTGAGGTATTGAAGCAGGCGGCAACTCAGATTGGCTGCCCTGAGACACTAAAGCAGACGGAAACATAGATTGACTGCTTTGAGATGGGAGAGCAGGCGGCAACACAGATTGACTGCCCTGAGTTGCCAAACCAGATGGCAGCACAGATTGACCGCTCTGAGCCAATGGTAAACTGGAAGGAAACATAGATTGACTGCTCTGAGGTGGAAAAGCAGGAGGCAACTCAGATTGGCCACCCTGAGCCGCCGAGAAACCTGACGACAACACAGATTGACCACCCTGAGCTGGCAAAGTCGATGGTGGAATAGACTGGTAGCCACCTTGAACTGGAAAATCTGGCTGTTGCGATGATTGACCAAATGGGCCAGAAAAGCTAGTTTGGGACATAGGTTGACCAAACGGTGTCTGGTTGGGTTGACCAAACGATGTCTGGTTGGGTTGACCAAACAATGTCTGGTTGGGTTGACCAAAAGGTGCCTGATTAGGTTGACCAAACGGGGTCTGGTTAGTTTCACCAAACGGGGTCTGGTTAGATTGACCAAATGGCGTCTGCTGAGGTTGACCAAATGGGGTCTGGTTAGATTGACCAAATGGGGTCTGGTGAGGTTGACCAAATGGCGTCTGGTTAGGCTGGCCATTTTGAGAAAGTTGATCAGGTTGTGGGTGAAACGCAGTCTGCCCGGGCGGTCCAGTTGGAGGAAGTATACCAGCTAGAATGTCAACAGTTTGGTCAAAGCCGTCACCAAATCCCATGTCATTCACTGTCGTTTGAGCAACTGTCTGAGGTGGTTCACCAAAGGGTGATGTCGACTGTTGAGCAACCGTCTGAGGTGGTTGACCAAATGGTGATATTAAATGTTGACCAGCTGTCTGAGGTGGTTGACCAAAAGGCGATGTTGACTGCTGAACCGAGAACGCATCAGTAGAAGGGGCAGCTCTAAAAGGACCATCACCAAATGGATCATCAAATTGCTGCATAAAAAGTACAATAGAAGTGTCAAATGATAAGCATGTCAGTGTGCGTGTGGTGAGTTACTAACACGCACCTGAGTGGTTGGTGATGCAGCCACAAAGGTCTGCTGACTAGGATTAGAGCTAGCTGTAGCGGGTGGTTCAGATGGCACAAGTGCCAACATATCTGAAGAAAAAGAGTCTGACAGAGAACCAAACAAGTCCACTTCAGCACTGTTTGACGCTGACGTGGCAGCTACATCCACACCAAATTTTTATTAAGTATATATTCATCATACAACAAGTATAATAATTAACAAAGAGCGGTTTTACCTGGGGCTGGGGGTGCAGCACGAGGGTCAAAAAAGTCAAACCCTTCTGGTTCCTGGTCAGTAATAACCGCAGATGTGGCAGCTGCCGGAGGTGGTGATGCGGCGGCGATTGGCGGTTCAGAGTTGGTAGAAAGCACGGTTTCTTGACGAGGAGGCGGCGGTGTTTCACCCCCGTTCACAGCATTTTCATAACTAGGGGGTGCCTCAAGATTTGAATTAACATCTTCAACTCTAGCATTGCTTTCTCTACAAATGAAAAGAGAGATGAATTAATATCATTACACAATAATTTTAAACCTCTTTAAATAAAGAGATTTAGAAGGTTGTATGCATTTGAATACATTATGGGTCAAATACCTAGAAGACTGATGACCGTCATCTCTATCGGAGCTTTGACTTTTTGTACCATAATCACCATCATAGCTTTTTGCACGATATTCATCATCACCATCACGTCCATATGAATCTCTGTAATTATAATCCTGTTCTCTACCGTAACCATTACGATCTTCATCTCTACCTCCATATTGTCCTTCATTACGGAACCTATTTCCAAATAATATAAAAAGGTCAATCCATTACATATATTAAGCATATTAAGCAAATTTCGACCTGTTTTGTTTTGAACAATATTATTTTGATAAAAGGCTAATTTCTTGAATAAAAATAATTGTTATTAGAAAACTCACTTGTCCCTGCTGGCAGCAGCCTTCTCTCTTGCTTCTTGTACTTTTTCTTTATCGTTCACAAGGGCTACAAGTGATTGAGATTTCTTCCTTACGTTGATCCCTTGATCTCTCCCGTTAGAATCGATATATTGGAAAGATGCCAAATTCTATTACAAAAAAAATAATTTAATAAATAAATAAAATAAAAATGTTTAAACTTAGAAATAAAAATTTTAAGAAAAAAAACATACAGATATTTGGTATCCGTGATCTCTAATATCTTCGATAACACGTTCCGACCCGTTTGCTACCAAATATTCAAGAACGGTCAAAGCCTGGTGCAGAAATCAAAGTCTGTTGGTTAGATTCTTTTACTCAACATTGGGTATGAAAAACTACCAAAAAGCAAGATTTTAAAAATATGCATCTGTGAAAGCATTAATATGGACATGAAGGTTGAACAATGGGTATGAAAAACTACAAAAAATAATGAATCTTGAACTATGGGTATGCAAGTATGTTTTTTTTTTTTGAACTGCCAACAAATAGAGATTGACTAGGTATTGATTATATGCTTAATATTTGTAATGGATTGACCTTTTTATGCATCTGTGAAAGCATGAAAAACTAACTGGTAAGAGTATTTAAATTTATATGTAACTACCAAAGATTTAGAATCTTGAAAATATGCATTTGTGAAAGCATTAATATGGATATAAATCTTGACAATGGGTATGAAAAACTACAAAAAAAAAAATTATGAATCTTGATCTAAAAATCAGAATTTTGAAAATATGCATTTGTGAAAGCATTGAAATGGATATGAATCTTGAACAAAAGGTATGAAAAACTACAAAAAATCATAAATCTTGAACAAGTATGAAAAAATACAAAAATAAAGAATCTTGAACAATGGATATAAAAGACAACCAAAATTCATGAACCTTGAACAATGGGTATGAAAAACTACAAAAATCATGAATCTTAAAAATATATAAGAATGAAAGGTTGGAGACAGGACCAACAAAATCAATAATTTTCCATGCATTCGTTTTTTTTATGACAAAACTACCCTCTCAAAAAATTTATGGCACATTTGAAGTATTTAGAGAAAAGGGTATGACTGAAAAATGTCTGTACACATGGCAAGTGCAAACCTTGAACACATGGCGCCAGTTCTTCCCAGTGTCGCTGATACGCTTCCAAATAACGGACATGATCATCTGGTATTCATGGCTGAACAAAAAGACGTAACATTAATTTATTGTGACATAAAATAATCGTATAGTTCTTCATGCTTAAAGATAAAACGAGTGTGTCATACTAGTTTCTTGAAGCCTGTGCAATATCAGCCAGATGTGTTCCGTGTGGACCCCATGACTCGTTGCTTGTAGCATCAAGAACCTGCAAGACATAAAATGGAATGCTAAACAATCAATCTAAAAAGAATTTGTTTTGCCAATAACTTTTAAGAGGTCAAGTAATCACCTTCTGTTCTATTGAAGGAACTTTAAGAACTTTCTTATTAACACCTCTCTTACTGAACAAAACAATAAAAGCATACTCATAGAAGTTTGTAATGATTCACATGAAAATAATAATAATAATAATAATAGTAATAATACTTACATGTCCCTAAACGCCTTCTTCATTTTTCACGTTGTGCCCACACACCGAGGCACGCTATCGAAGATTATACGCGTTCAGCTGCTGGAAACAGAAGACGAGTAATGACCTGAGCAGTGGTAATAGTAATTTTGCTTTTTCCTAAGCTAATGAATTTAACTGCACCTACGCGGCTACGCGTACACTGATTATATGACCACAAACACTAGAAACCGATTAACATAATCAAATATGAATAAACCACAATTATGAGTAACTAACTGCTAAGAGTATTGTTTATGTGATCGATTAATTATAGACTTTAACATTATTAAATCCACTCGGCTTTATCAATATTAGATAAATTACAGCTGCATAAAACATACTAATTGATCCAAATCTGCAGAAAGATTATAGATCAACAATCACTAGATTAATATTTTCCTAATTTCAATACCGAAACCGAATCGAAATGAAAAAAGATTAACACCCATTAAATCCACCAATCACACAACTCAAAACATGTAACTTAATCCACAACCACAGATCAAAAAGATTAAATCTTTACACAAGAGGCAAATCAAAACCCTAATTCATCTCATTACCATCTCAAATTCTTGATTTTTAGCTAAGAAACAACAGAACATATGAACAGATTTAGATCACAAATTTACAAAAACAAATCAAGATTTTAATCATCCAAGAAATTTGGAACTGACCCAGATCAAAAAGCAGATCTTTTTCAAGAAAAGACATCAACCTGATAAGAATGAAGGGTTCCAGATCTGGAAAACTTGAATCTTGAAATGGGTATAAAGAAAATTTGAAAAAAATATGATCTTGAATTGGTAAAAGAATACCCAAGATTCAAGATTTGATATTTTTGGTGGTGAATTTGAATGAAAATGAAAGGGTTTGGTGATTGTGTTTCTGTCAATTTGGGGAAGGTTGTGTGAGTTTAAAGATGAGAGCAGACAGCGCACAATTGCTCGGAGAATTTCTGGGATAGATGTATTATTATTATTATTATTATTATTATTATTATTATTTTAGTTTTTATTAATTAAAGATTAGTAGAAAAGATATTTTAGATTTTTTTTTTTATTAATAATTTAGGTATACTAGTTTTTAGCTGGCATGGGAATAAGTCTAAAGTCTTTATTCTGATATTAATGTCAAAATAATTATATCACAATTCACACATGCTTGTCAAAACTCAAAAGGCTATGCATGTCTCAAGAAGGTTCTTCAAGGTTTGTAAGATAAGGCCAAAAGGAACCAAACCCCCTGTACCAAATCAATGGCTGGTTAATGGTTTGGTTTTGTATAATTTAATGGTCTAGTTTGAAATTTAAAACACTTGACTGTCTAGCTTTTATTTATTTATATTTTTTTTTATTTTGTCATGTGGGGTTATGTATATAAATAGTTAATTCATGAACTATTTTTATCATTTTAACTTTATTTAATACAAATCAATCTTTTGAAAAAAAAACAAAAAGTACAATGAAGAATACGTGCAAACCATCAAAATCGGAGAATACGTACAAACCGTCAAAACCGAGCTGTTAAATGTCTAACCGGTAAATATTTGTTAATGAAACTTTATAATGACGTAAATTTACTTGTTTTCTATATAGTTAATTATCAATCAATCAATCATACCCAGTAAAATCCCACCGACAGCAGAGCTATAGGTAGGGTCTGGGGAGGGTGGGATGTAGGCACACCGTACCTCTATCCAAAGGAATAAAGAGGTGGCTTCCAGAGAGACCCTCGGCTCTAAGAACATGTGGATGAAGCAAAAAAAGGAAATCAAAGTTTAACAGTTATATAAAAAACTACTACTAATTATAATAATATTAATAAAAAGGTCACAGTTTAACCGCAATATAAAAGCTAATAATAATAATAATAAAATATGTAAGGGAAATACCATTATGGTATGTGACCTAAATAAGTTAAGTCTAAGCCCTAAGGTATTCAATTCTCTCTAAAAATCCTTAACTTTAATTCTACTTCTCCACGAATTCCTATCCTCAACCATGTCCTCAACCTAAATAGTTAATTAAGATCATATAATTGAAAACCACCAATTTTATATGTACATACATATATATACCAATTTTTTGTTAACGTAAACTTTATAATAACGTAAATCTCCTACACGTTATTAAATTTGTGCATTTCCAAATATACTTATATCATTTTTTAGCGATTTTGACCAAAGCGATTAAGCAGCAGCTAGTCGGTAAGATAGCCACTGGTGATTAATCGGCGGCTAGTCGGGATTTTTACAAGTAGAAATTTGATCTTTAACTTCTCTGCATGTGTTGTGAAGTGTAGAAGGTTATTGTTATTTTCACTAATCAACTGTCTGTTCACTACGATCCATTAACACAAAACCCCATCTCACTCAACATCATCAGACTACAAATATATAAATGTTTTAAAAATAATTAAGTCTAAGAATTAAGAAGTCAAAGTCAACCCACAGGCTGGTCTTTTACTTGATGAACCGTCTCCAAGCATTCCTTAGCCCTGTGAACTTTTGACTGCAAATAAAAACTCCCACTCGTCGCATTCCGTTCAAATAAATTATCATATCTCTGTAGAAAAAATCAACAATATGTGAGCTCATTGTTATTAAAACATTCAGATAATGCAACATAAATCTAAAAGCATGTTTGAATAATAAATTGTCTCCCCTTGCGTTCATCAAATAAAAGGTAGTTATTTCAAATGGGTCAACGGAAAGAATTTGTCAAACTGGTGAGGTCAACGCTTAAAGTCTTCTACATCATTTTAGGATTATCTTCAAAAAAATCATTTCTACTTTCACATAACTGTAATTTATGTACCCAGGCCATTATTGTAAATGATTTAAGTTAGGGATGAGCATGAAACTGAAAAAACCTGTCCAAAACAGAAAAACCAAACCAAAACAAAAATCGACGGTTTGGTTTTATGTTTTAGTAAAAGCCGAACTTTCGGTTCAACTTTGTTTGAACTAAAACCGGAAAAAACCTGAACCGAACTAATAGATTTTCATTTTTTTTATTTTTAATTTTAAGTAATTTTATATAATTTAGTATATAGTGAACCCAAATACTTTAGCCAATATGATAATAACCAATTAATTATTAGTTAACTAAAATAAAAATTTAGACCCAAATTTATTTCTTCGGCCAATTTTTTTGGGTCCTAAATTTTCTAGCCCAAATGGCAAAACCGAAAACAACTGAAATTTCGGTTTTTGGTTACTGACACCTCATTTAAGTCCTCAAATTATAACTTTATACTAGATGTGGGGTTTTGAACTTAATCATAGTTAACCGCTTATGTTGTATAAATGTGTACATGTTTGACCCAAAAAAGCATATAACAAGGAGTTGATCAATCACAAAAAAGAAAAAAAGAGTTGAGAGACTGAACTGCAAGCTTTGTGAAAGTATATAGAGGCTTTAAAAGATAAGTGATAACGCATTATTTTATCACAAAAGTAGACTGCCGAATATAACTTTTCCAATCATATTTGACATACTGAATATCAGATAAAGAAAATATACACATAAAACCAAACAAAAGGTGTTCCGGGTCAACCGAACCCGATCAAAACATTTCAACCCTGCCCATTTTGACCTGTTATTCAACCTGCTCATTTTACCACACCTTTAATTAAGTTGTAAACTTTTGATGTGGTGAAAACTCCAACTAGAAAGCAAGTACTAGGTGAAAACGCTACTATATGTGCAACTTTTAGTGATAAAAAATAATTATCATGTATGAAATTACTAGCCTGTGCAATTTCCTCCCACGATGAGTGCTCGGTAACACCAAGAATTTGACGGGCCTCTTGTTCGGTCATAACTTTGCTTCCATTACGCACAGCATTCTGTACTGCTTCTTGAGCAACGCCCGATTTTGAGGCTTCTGTAATTTTTTTTTTATCACAAAAGTTAAATAAAAATATGCACTTTGAGATATGTATATTGGCAACAAATAAGGCATGATATCAGAAAAATACTTTGAAGGGCTTGACGATACGCTTGAACCATTCCCCTCATCAAAATTCCGGAGCCCATTATAATCAAATTTGCAAGAATTTTAGCAGCCTGAGAAAATAAAACTTATATCATGATTCAAGAAAATTATAAGACATGTATATCACAATTAGTTGATTGACTAGCAAAAACTTAATTCGGTCCAAAATCGTTACAAGGGAATTGGGGATTTAAAAGAGATACAACTACTACCAACAAAATTGACCAAATTTTGTTGTAAGTTGATACAGAACAATTAGTAACAAGATTTTTACACCATTAGAGGCTAAAAAGTTTTAAGCCAGCTGTAATATGTCATTAAGTATCTATAAAACAAGTATAAATTATAAATCCGAGTATGTAAAACTAACTATGATGAACTAGTAAGACATATTACGAATAACAAACAGTTGCAGCTCTATCATACTAACAAACGAACAGTTATTGAGCAATTAGTGATATAAATTTATGTATTGAAGACGATGATCAGATAATCAAATGTACTCACCATCCTTTAATTAATAATGGTAACAAAGATTTAGACGATGAGAGAAAACGGCCCGGCGATCAGCAGATGATGTGCGGTGTGGCGATTCGTCAAAGGAAGAGGTACCAAACAGACGAACACCTAGGGTGGGTTAAGGGGTGTTTGGGATTGATTTATTTTCTTATTCTTTTTTAAAAATAATAAGGTGAAAAGAATTTATTAAGTTACAATTTCATAACTTATTAATTTATTGAAAAGTTTTAAGGTGGTAAAATAAGGAATCCCAAACATTCTTTAAGAGCTAAATGTCACGGAGTTAACCCTTAGACTCGCGAGCGGCTTTTAGACATCTTCTAACATCAGCCTTGATCACCAAAACGCAGCAACGATTCAGTGACTTGAAAAGGGAACACAAGATTGCTCAAGGAAACTTAGATTGCTTTGGAGTGTTTTACAAAGAGTGCTTTGTATTACAACTTTGAAAGGTGAGTACAAACAAGCTGACTAAAAGTATTTATAGTTGTTGCATTCTATTCTAGACTATTTCATTCTATTCCTTCTAATATTAAATAATTATATAATATCTAAGATATTTACAAAGAGTTTTCTAGTAACTTCAACTTGTAACCAGATTTTTCTTATAAAATATCAAGTCTTGAAGACCTTGAACTTGCTGGAAATCTCTGGAAAAACGAACCATTCTGATCATAATTTTGGCGGGTCGTGACATAAAAGACACTAATTGAAATAAGTAATCCCAAACACCCCTACACCAAATCGAAATTAACCAAAAAGCGGTTGTCGGTTATATTATGTACCCTCGGTTAAACAATCTTAATCAAGCCAAATAATTCAGTCTTTATATATCTCTAGTTTTTATACATCGATTTCATGTAGTTATATTTCATGCATTTATACATCCATGTCATAAATATAGCCAAACCGAAAATAAAAGGACTAATCAAATAAACTGAAACCAAAAACCGATTGGTTAATTTGATTAAGGCTAATAACCAAATTATATACACCCTTAAAAGTTATAAAAGATATTAATAAAATGTGGACTAAATTACAATTTTTGAATTACCCAAATTATGGAAGGGGTCGTTTTCAAAAACAAATTTGACTCTATCATTTATTGCATATCGTCTCAATTTAGGTCATTCAGCTTGTTTTACATGTTTCTCACCACATATAGATACAAACACATATTGTTTTATCAAACTAGAATTTTGAGAGCATTAACGAAATACTTAAATCTAAAAGTGATCCATACACAATTTAAAGATATATTTATTTAACTTTTTTTATTCTAACTTTGCATGAGCTAGCTCTTTTAGGTTTGGCACAATCCGACCACAATGGCACGATCTATTTATTAAACGTGTTAGATAGTCAAACAAATATTCGACATGTTTAACGCTGTAAACAAGTTGAGCCAAGACATGTTGGACTTATGCTTGCAGTTAAACGTGTCAACTCGGCTAGACTTGTTTATCTTAACGAGTTGAAATATTTAGCTCAAGTTTCGCGGGGAGAAAAAAATCTTGAGCTAGAAAAAACCCATTAACCAAACCATACAACAACTAAAGACTAAAAGAAGATGCCAAAAACCAAAATTGTTAGTCCTGTTTCGATTTAAGGTAAAAAAAAAAGGAATCAAACATGTCCGGGTTCACTGCAAATAGCCTAATATCAAACTACACAATTACACATTTTGCTTCAATATTTACTAACAAAGTTCATTCAAAGAATACTTTAATAGACAGAAAGAATTCAAGAATTTAAATGAATCAAATTTTTCATCATCTCTAAACATATGGATCAGATACTACTCATAATTCCCATCCTAGTATAATCAATCCCAACTAGAAAAAATGTTGTTGGTTTGGATCATAACCAATTGGCGGCTGCGGCTGCGGCTCATACATGTCATGATTAGGAGGCATTCCTTCCAAACAATGGTGCAAATCTTCCAAACTCCAACACTCAAGCCAGTCATTCCCACCATCAACATTCTCTGTTTTCATTAATCCCATGTTCATTTGCTCACTTGTAGCTTTGATTTTAGTCGAAGTTTCACCATCAGAATGTTCAAACGAATCAAAGCTGTCATTGTTGTTGCTGCAACTATTCTCTCTTTGCAAGTCATCAAACTGATTATGATGAATGCTGTTATCTTCAAACACGATCATCTCCGTTGGATCGTTTTTCTTGTTGTAAAGACGACATAGAACCCAATCATCCAGCTGCAAAAAGAAATTTAACCAACTGAGCTTCTTTTTGAATATCTATATAAATAAGATCAATGAAATATAAAACTATAAGCACCACTGTTTTTATGACCGGGCCGGACCAGCCTGTTAAACCAGGTGCGGGCCATGGATCCGCTCTGTTTAAGCCTATTTAACCGTTTCCCATTTGAATCGCTGGTTAAAGAACAGACCGGATTTCCATTTTCTATTTTTTTCCCTTTACACTCAACACTTCATATTTTATTCAGTGTGAATTAATATTTAATTAAAATTGTAAATTCATATAAAAAACATAAAATATTTCCACATTATGTTTTGCATTTTTATATGTATATATATAGTTTAAATTCATTTAGTATTTATGACGTCATCTGGGTTTTTAAATCTGGTCTAACCGATGGACCAGTAAACGAATAATTTATTATTCAGTCCGGTTATGAAAACATCAGTAAATAACTAAAAACTCACCCTGGAAACTGTGCTAGAACTTGGCATGACAAGTCTATATTCATGCATGATCCAGTTAGTCTTGATTCCTTTAACCCCTTTTCCCGCATAAAAAACCAAAGCTTTTTTAATCCCAATTATCGCATCCGGGTCAGACTTTAACTTGATGGGCTTATCCGCTCCGGTTGCTTTCCAGTACCCGTTTCCTGTGGTCCGGTTTGGTCTCGACCCGTTCGGGAATTTCCGGTCTCTCGGTGTAAAAAAATACCATTCCTTTGTTCCAAACAAAGCCATCTCTGCAGAAAATTATAGCAAAATTAGCAGTGTTTTATAAACCGATTCGTACTTGCTGGTTGAACCGGTAATTCTGAGTTTTGCATATCAGGCTGGTATATTGAGCCCGGTATTCTTTGGCAGTTTGCTAGAACGTCAAACCGGCAGTTTTTTTTTAAAATACCGGTTAAACCGGCAAATCGGTTTTAAACCCAAGAGATTTTTTATATTTTGCAGCTCATATTTTAAAAAAAGATTACATTTAAACTAACGATTAATATTGAAACTGATTTATTATTTGAAAATCGAGTGTTTTTGTATAACTTTTTAACTATGGATTAACATTTTTATTATATTTTATTATGATATTATATGCTTATGCGTTATTTTTTGAGATGACGTTTAGTTCTTAACTTCTTATGAAATTACAAGATAAACTATTCAACCATGTCGAGTTAAAAACCAGTTTGTAGAGAAAACGTACGAGGAAGGTGCCATGGATCGTGTTTGTAGAGATCAACGGAGGCGATAATCGGCGGCGGTGGAGGAACGGTGAGGGTCTCCGGCGTGGATTGGGATTTCCGGCGGAGGTAATGAACGATGAGTTCTTCGTCTGTCGGGTGAAATCTGAAGCCAGGAGGTAAATTGAGGTCAGATTCAGCGTCTGTAACTCTTTTTGATGGCGGTCGCATATTTGGTTAATCTGTTTTGGATTGAGGTTGTGGGATTGTGAAATTTGGTGTTGGGAGAAATGAAACCCTCCATGCCATGGTAGGGTTTTATACGAATTGATATGGATATTATTGTGGGGTTTGATGGATGACAGAGGAAATACAGAGGTTGGTAGGTATGTATCTCTCTCGTGTGTGGTCATCGACATGAACAAGAAGCTTCTATGAAAGCTAATATGTTTTTTTTTTTTTTTTTTTTTTGAAACAACAAATCCCTCTAACCTTGCACTGGCAAGGATTTGAACCCACCACCTCCATTTTAAAAGGTGGACACCATACCACTAGACCATTAGGTCATGGGTAAAGCTAATATGTTTTAAGGAAACAAAACTAATAAATATACATATTTTTAAAGTGTTATTTTCTATTGGTTTTCTCCTTTTTTTTTTTTTTTTGTTTTTTTCTCTGGTTATATATTGTCACCATAATTGATTACGTTATAATTGTTGAAAGAACTTGGAATGTGATTGCTAAATGGTTGGATTGGATTTCGATTTGAGATAACTGGTTATTTTAAACTCATGGGTGTATGTGTATGGCTTGAAGCTGAAGGATGATGAGAATAGCTTGGGCCTTAGTGGAAGCTACTTTGATGACATTGGACTTTGTGACGGTTTAGAAAAGTTATGTTCTTTTAAGTCAATAAGGTTATAAAAGAAACAACTTTTAATTTATGTGGTTTGTCAATAAAACTCGTAAGGTTAATTAGTTAGATGGAGTGGCTTTTGAACCCTCTAATGCAAATTCTTTCAAGCTAGTTTCTTCTTAACTGTTCTTTCTTAGCTTACCGGACAATGACTTAAAGCAAAATGGATTTGGGTTAAACCGAACCATTTTAAAAGGTAACAGTTTGACTCTTGTCAAAATGAGTTTCTAGCCAAAATGGACCTCGGGTTGAAATAGGCAACTTCATAAGAAAAAAAACAGGTTCACGCATTGTGCATTTTATGATGTCTAACGGCGACGGGTGAAGGTGGTAATTGTGGTGACAATTGACAACAACAACGAAGATGACGAGGTGGTGCCTAGGTGATCGTGGTCTTGGAGACGGCAGGGATGGAGGCAGCGGAGGCAAAAACAACAAGATGGTGGTGGAGACAAAGAGTGTGTGATGGGGACGTTGTTGGTTGCGGTGATGAAGGTGCAGTGATAATGAGTTAGTGTTTGAGATAAACAATAGCTAGGAGAGGAGTTAACACATTTAGATCGATATTAAGTTAACAAGTTTTACAGTAATGCTCTCTTTTTTATCTATTATATTATTTTCAGTGTCTATTTTGAGGTGACTGAAATAGTCAAATACCCACATATAATTTTGAAATTTTCTTTTTAAGTAAATCACTAATTATATATTTTAGAGTGGGTGGGCGAGGAGTTTCAAGAAATATGTAGTCCTACTAAGTGACAAAAAAATAAAAGTTTAAGCTAGTGGTGAATAATACAAACGACTTTAGTTATAAAATGAGTTATGATATGAGATAGATATTTATGAAACTTCTAAAAATTGGTCCCGCCCACCACTACCAAATCTGAAATCTGCATCCTCATTCGTGGTATATGATTTTAGGAATCTTTGACTTTCAAAGATCCATTTCTACTTCCCAAATAATACTCCACCACGTAAGGGGTGTGCAATCAACTACGTAACGGGCTGAATAACCGTAATATTTATTTATATCATAAGATATAGTTTTTTTGTTTGATTAAAAATGATTAGGACTAAATATATTTACTATTTTGCATTTTATAACTAACTAGTATATTAAGTGTAATTATTACAAAATAATTTCACCCGCTCCTTGGCACGTCAACTTTCACCTCAGCCCCGTGCATCTTTGTCGAAGACTCTCCGCCTATTTTGCTTCATCTTTTGATCACTCCATCCACCAGTAAACTATAGAGAATACGAAAGTAAAAAGCCTTTAGAATCGTTAAAACCTTGGGCACATACAAAAGTATCATTATGAAAACGAAAGTTGGTGATTTCGTTAAAGCAACAACTATATGAAGCTCTAAAATTTAAATAATGTAATGACTAATGAGTTTACTATGTGCTATGCTATCATCCAACAAATTCTTAAACATCATTTTTTTAATTTAACACAAATGTTTTAATTTATTGTATATTGCTATGTATTTGATAAACTCTATTAAATCACATTCGTAAAAGTTACTTTATACACTTTTAAAAGCTGAATTCTGAAATAGAGGCATATTATTTTAATGTTATTTTATTTAGTGTTTTATAAATCTTGTATACGTAACAAAAGAGTCTTATTCGTCATTCAAACGGAAAATTATAAACTCGAAGAAGTAATTTAAAAACTTCTAATGATCTTGAAACAAAATCTATATCCATTTAAACTATTGGGGCATTTACATATATCCCCTTCTTAAGTTGTCTTATTACATATTTCCCCAATACTAAATATTCAATTACATATATTCTCTTCCTAAACCACATATATTACATATTTCTCCATTTCATTTAGGTGCTGTTTGTTTTTGCAGACATAAACTGTCTGCAAGCTGATTTCATCTGTTTTCATGTCTGCAACTGAAGATGTGGTCTGAAGATCTGCAAGCTGAAAATATAAGACTGTTTGTTTTTATAAGCTGATACTGTCTGCATAACTGTCAAACTTATCTCACAAGATATAAGTCATTTATTCAAGTTACATAGAAAATATAATAATAAAATTGTGGTGGCGGACGGTGGGTAGTGGCGATGGATGGTGGTGGTGGACAGTGGGTGGTGGTAATGGACGGTTTTGGTGGGTGGTGGACGGTGGTAGTTGACGGTGATGGCGTCCGACAGTGGGTGGTGGTGGTGATGAACGGTTGTGGTGGGTGGTGGACGGTGGTGATTGGTGGTGGCTGTGATGGATGGTGGTGGTGGTGGTGGTGGCGGACGATGGGTAGTGGTGGTGGATGCTGGTAGTGGCGGCGGACGGTGGGTAGTGGCGGTGGATGGTGGTGGACGGTGGCAGTGGGGGATGGTGGTGGTGGCGTACGGTGGGTGGTGGTGGCGGACGGTGGTGGGAGGAGTGGATGAGAGGGTGGCTTCAAAGGGATAAGAGTATGATTTTTTTGCGAAGATGTTTTAAGCAAGATTTCTTTGCTTTTCTTTTAAGATGAAAGAAGATAACTTAAGATCTGTTTTAAGAAAAAAAACAAACAGTCTTCAAGGGTAATGTCTGCGCGCGTGCAGACATTAGCTCCCTTGAAGATGTTTGAAGAAAAAACAAACACCCCCTTAAATTAACTAATTAATTGACTAATTTACCCTTATTCAAATAAGTAAAAATAATAAAAGAATTCTTAATAATAAAAAAATGCTATGACCAAATTATCATAAACTGATTATTTACTGCTTTTGTGGGATTTTATAAACATAAAAAGTAATATCCCTTTGTCTTCTCCAAGCTTCCACCTGCAAATCACCTTACACTACCATATCATCTATGTGCATCACGGTCCTACACGTTGACCAACATTGGCGTACAATATCACTTGCTCTCTCTCTACCGCATAATATATCTTCGGAGTTGCAAATTCGCGTCAAGTCACGGTTTTCCGGTTGCCACCCTCCGTCTCCATCTTCAATCTACCTGGTAGCGAGTTCGATGGCGTTTAAGATGCCAGATCTGGGTTGAGAACGAAAGAGAGATCTGAGTTGACGAAAAATCGTTTTGGCAAATTGGTTGGCTATGGTGGTTCTGGCTCGGCTTCTATCAGCGGGCTAAAATGAAGAAGAGAGAAAGTTAGAAAGGTGATGCAGGGTTGTCGGCGGTGGTTCTTTGTTGACAGACGGTGGTAGAGATGGTGGTTCAATGGTGGCATATGGTGGTGAAAGATGATTTGGTTTATTGATTTATTTTATTAAATGGTAATGTAAATTGAACAAGGATAAATTGGTAATTTGATAGAAAAAAGGGAAAATATGTAATTTGGATTTAAAGATTGGAGAAATATGTAATTAGAGGTCTTAATAAGGGGATATATGTAAAAATCTCTAAACTATTAACGCATCAAACAGATATAACGACTGGTTTGAAATGTCGTACCATGAAATCATAGTTAGATTTTCAGTTCAATAATATCTGATGAAATCATTGAGATTCATTAGTCTCTTGACTTTGACTTCAAAGGTCAAAATATGGTCATATGATTAAGGGCATGACATCATGGCAGCTTCTGCCTTTTTTTGAACGGCAGATGGCGGCTTCTATCAGCAATTGTTGACGATGACGTGTTGACGTATCCAGTTTTACTAATACAGGTAGCACGAGAGAAAAATATTACGTAGTTGCTTACGTCATTAGACGTCGTCACATTTGTGTCTTGTAATTTGGGTGATTATATAAGTTGGTTTTCATAAAAACAATCTTTTCATTTTCAAATTTGTATTTATGTTTTTTTTTTCTTTACATATTTTATTTATCATTTAACTTTTTTTTTCCTATTTAGATTTTTGGTTAACTTTTTTTTTCTACCTAATTTCTAAATACACAATTAAGTTTATTTTTTGAACATTCAGATATAATTTATATGAAAACATAGTTGTATTCAAGTTTGAGTATGTTTTGGAATGATAAATGGCTTTCACACATGTTTAATCAATAATTTTAGATAAATTACGAATATAAATATACGTCTCAACTACCCAACGATGATAAACAATAGATATTTAATTTTCTTAGTTTGTATTTGTGACATTCGTCAGTTTCGGGTCACTTTTGTTATGTAAACCCGACCCGTTTGTAACCCGAACATTTCAAATATATAAAATATAGGATCTTGTCATTTAAAATATATAAAATATAGGATTTTTATATTATGCATTGTTTGACCATTTAAACATACCCATTTTTATGCAAACCATAAAAGAATCTTTATACCCAACCTTTCACTCATTCCCTATATATACACACCCATATTCTTCATTTTACTCTTGCTACATCTCCAAAAACTCTCTCAAACCTCCATAGATCCAAGGTTGTTTTATTTATGTATTCTCGAAGGTTTGACTTCCAAATGTCAAACCAAGTTTCATCTTTCATTCTTTTTAGCTTATGTAGTCTTATTAATACTTGTTTATGGTGGTACAACATATATATAATACACACCCCTTGTTTCCTTTGTTAGTTACTTCACCGACTCCGGTTGGTTAAGTTTCGAACGTCATAAGGCAAGGCTTCATGGAGGACTTTGTGTTCTTGATATATATACACACACATAACTTATTTATACATATTAATTATGCCTAACTTCTGCTCATTTTAGTTTGTTAGTCACATTTACAAGTCTTGGGTATGTGGAATCCATCTATGAACTCATTGTGAGATGGAAACCGAACCAAACCGAACTTTTGTTAAAAAGACTTGTTGTTGACCTTTTAGTTGTAGAACTTAAATATTTTCATTTGTATATTTTTATACAAGATCTATGATATATGGGTATGTAGAATCCATCTATGAACTTGTTGTGAGATGGAAACCGAACCGATCCGATTTTACTCGCTTAAGACACACAAGTGTGTTTTTAGCTATCAAGATTTGTATATTTCTTTAAAAATAGTTTACAAACTGATTTTAATCATTTTCTTAAGTACTTTGAAATGTTGGATCCAACTTGGTCTCATAAAATAGTTGGACCGACAAAACCGAACACTCGCTTAACGTACGTTGTTAGTTCTAAAACAATAGATCTACATACTTGGTTAAGTGTTATTATGTTTTAATGAGTTATCTCATAATAATTAATATTTTGGAAAGTTGACTTTGGGTTTGACCATTTGTCAAGACCCGAACCGACAACCCGAACACTCGTTAAAAACCCATTTTAGTATCTTTGTCCCAATGAAACTTGCATTTAGCATTTTTCTCACCTTATACTTAACTTGGGTTAAGTAAATATTGAGGTTAGATATTTTAACCCGGTTTCGAGCAAACTTACATTTTTAAAGGGTTATTACTATAAATTATTAAATAGTTACATTTTAAACCTTGAACTTTAAATTGTTTACTTTTTTGTAACATCCCGAAATTTCTAAAGTAATATTTATTATATTATTTTGTCGGGTGAAATAAACGAGTTAGTGGAACGATAATAATAATAGCAAAATATGAAGACTTAGTAGGATAATTAGATGGGATTAGATATGGACCAAAAGGAAATATGGGCCTTCGGTCCATGGGCTTAAGGGAGTATAAATACCCCCTTAAACCACAATCCTTTCCATTCCATCCATTTATCCATCCTAATCTCTACACACTCCAAAACA
Organism: Bidens hawaiensis; assembly: GCF_021521415.1. NCBI lineage: Eukaryota > Viridiplantae > Streptophyta > Magnoliopsida > Asterales > Asteraceae > Bidens > Bidens hawaiensis. The sequence continues at coordinate 639,870 of NW_027491763.1, forward strand.
CACACAACCCGAACCAAGATCCAAAGGCGAGGACCAAAGCTCGTTGGTGCTAGATCGTCGTGACGAACCAAAGCAACAAGACCAGCTCGTGTTCGTAGTTCGACTCATTTACGGTACGTTTATATCGAGAACTTGTCGTTTAGGTTTGGATTAGTATAGAAATGATAGATCTGTGTTTGTGTGGTAAAAACGAATCCAACAAAGCTAAACTTACTGAAAATGGTTATGATTTGATGGGTTAATCGATTGATAAAAGAACCCGTAACATATATGCCTAAATCGCACCCTTTAAACATCGATGTTAGGTCGATTTGATGGTTGGGGTTTGTAGGCGCTGGTCAGACGATTCCGTGGATACCTAAATCGAGTTATTTGGTTAAGAAACGAAGACGATTAAGGACGAACAGTAGCTGCAGCCGACAACTTCGCCTGCAAAGCTAAGTTCGCCTGATGAACTTCGCCTGCAAAGCTAAGTTCGCCTGATGACAACTTCGCCTAAAAGCTAAGTTCGCCTGATGACAACTTCGCCTAAAAGCTAAGTTCGCCTGATGACAACTTCGCCTAAAGCTAAGTTCGCCTAAGGTTTAACTTCGCCTAAAGTCAAGTTCGATTAGAAAATAAATTAAAAACCTAATGAAAAATGTGTTAAGACAATTAATGGAAATAAAATTTTTTCCAAGCTGACCTGGCAGCTCGACCCCAGCCAGGGGCTCTGCCCCTTGGACCCTGCTAGGGGCTGCCGCCCCTAGACCCCGCTGCCAGGGGCGCTGCCCCCGGACCCACGTTCGTTGTGGGTCATATAAAGATAGAAATACAACATGAGTAGTAGTAGTTAATTGATACGTGTAAATATTATACAGTTAGCCGTGCACAGCTCAACAAGGGAATAACTATTAACGGAGAGCGTAACAGGATTCAGGTGAGTTTCTAGCCCCATTTATGTGTTATGTTTTCGAGGCTGTGTGCATACTCGATATGTTTGTTAATACGCTTATCCTAAGAGATAAGTGTATGCCTTATGTGAATGATGTGATATGTATGAATGATGGCTTGACGGTACGTGAACGATCTTCGGATATTGCACGTACTGTCAGGTTGTAACGCTAAGTATAAAGTAAGTATGATATGTATGCTTATGTGTATGAATGTGATAAAGTTAATAAAAGAAGGAAAGGATGGTTGTATGGTAACGAAGAGGGAATCGAACCCTACTAATATTCGAGAACTAGGGAACCGAACCCTACTAATATTCGAGGAAAGAGGGACCGAGCCCTAATAATACTCGAGGAAAGAGGGTACCGAGCCCTAATAATACTCGAGGAAGGAGGGTACCGAGCCCTAATAATACTCGAGGAAGGTAGGGCGTAATGCTCTTTATAACGTACGATATGAAAGTAAGTTAATACAAAAGAAAGTATGAAAGTATGAAAGTATGAATGTAAGAATATAAGTTTATGTGTATTGTATAGTGTATGATTAACTAGAACTCACTCAGCGTAGCTAACTTTTAGTATGCACGCAGGTGAGTAGGATGAGGCAGCTCGCTTGAGGAGACACGTGGCACTGAATAAGAGGCTGGCATCGGAAGACTCAAGACGTTTAAGTTTAATGTTTCGTTTATTTTGAAAGACAAAATGATGTTTTAAGACAAGACGTGATTTGTTATGAAATGTTTTATGAAAGCTTTATATTCCGCGAAAGTTTTAATTAACTCTGATTGCAAGAACTGTGTTTATGAGTAAATCCGACGTTAAAGTAGGGCTGCCGGGTTCGGGGCCTTACATTTTTGCAACAATTATTTTATTTAAAGATCTTCAAGACAACCTTTCTAAATCCAAGACTTCTTTTATTTTAGGCTTCATACGTTAACTCGTCTTTCCGGCAAATCTCCAAATAATCAATCATTCAAGTTATTACTTGAACGTGAGTAACTTCATACCCCGTTTTCTATCTTTTGTTTTGGGGGTGCCATTTCATCTTATCTAAACTAAATGTTTTATACTTGGGCCTTAAACCACAAACGTTGTTGTATACTTTACTTAAATATTTGCACGATTTGGTGTTCTATGCTTATATGCCTATGTGTGTATCGCTTTCAGTTGGTGAATCTATAAATCCTAGACTACTTGGCATCCCCTTGTAGCAAGGTGTCGTTAACGTAATGCAATTAACGAGAATCTATTAAATCCTAGACTATTTGGCATCCCCTTATGGTTAGGTGTCGCTAACATAATTCTATTAGCGATTTTTATCCAAATTATGGCTTTTTATTTATTGTTTCGTATACTGCTTTGTGGATCTTTCTTACTATACACTATTGTTACTCAAACTTATGAATTGCTCACCAACCTTTGTGTTGACAAACTTTATTTTATGAAATGTTACAGGTTTGCATATTGGTTGATCTGATGCTTGTGGAGAAAACGAATGTCAAGACCTTTAAGTTATTAGCAAAAATGAACAATATTTGATTTGCTATATTTTGTGATATTTTGTTGTATTTGACTTATGAATATTTGGTTATGTGACATTTTCGATGTTGTGAAATGAAATGAGTTTGTTAAATGTTGTCACTTTAAATAGTGTCATGCGCTTATGGGCAATCGTTGCACCCCGGCATGTTCCGCCGCCTTTGGTCGGGGTGTGACAGTATTTGACATATATGTTTATTCACACTTTTTTGATATGTAACATTAGTGGAATGGCTTAACCATGTCTCTGGATCGCTAACTTCGTCAAATAGAACCATGTGCTTCGACTATCTACTGATGATGAAATATGCTTATGTTTGGATCCAAATTCAAGTGTAATTTAATTATACAAATTATAAACAAATCACAAACATGACAGAACGTCTAAAACTAAGATATCCACTATAGGTGTTCGGGAGTAACATGTGTTGAAAAAACTTCGGGTTGGTTGTTAGGTCAAAATAATGTTTGGGTTAGGATGTGTTATGAGTCAAGAGAATTCATATAAATGAAAGTTAGGGTGAGTATATGTCAAGACAAGTTAACTTTTTTTATTGGTGATTAACTATGTATTATAAAAATACATATCGATACGAAGTTAAACATTACACGCGTACCAGCCCCCGGTTACCCTTTTTCAGCCTTGACCCATCATGTCTCATTTCAACTTCTTTATTCTTTTAGTTTGACCAATCCTAACCATGGGCTATTATTAAGACCCAAATAGGTAACTTTTGGCGAGCCTAATTTGAAGTATGCGAGTGTTAGAGTTGATGTTCTTTAAATGAATTGAAATGTAAGGCATGTTCGGTCGAACAATTTAACCAGTCAACTTGTTAATCCGCAAACCGATAACCCACCAACCTAACAAGATTGACAATGAGAAAAGGATTTAACGACTAACCGCCATCATATTATTCTTCCCTCCATTTCACTCAAATGCTGTCTCGAATAAAACCGCCATTAAACTCACAATCAACAACAGATATCATCTCTTCATTGTTAAGCCAATGCCACAGCAAGAATCACGTATATCAAGCACATGGGTTCATGTTTGTTCAAGCTCTCGATCAAGACAATCTCCTTCTCAGTCGTTTAATTGATGCTTGTTCCAACACAGGTCTATTAAACCATGCGATCTCTGTATTTACCCACAAAACAAACAAGAATATATACATATACAACACCATGATCAAGGCTCTTTCGAGCAATTCCCATATCAAAGATGCAATCTTTATTTACAATGAAGCTCGATTTGTTCAATTGCGGCCTGATTGTTATACAATTCCGTTTTTATTAAAGGGTGTGGTTCGGTCGCGTAACGAAGGATTAAGTTTGGGAAAAGGGGTTCATTGTCAAGCAATTGGTTATGGGTTTGATGGTTATGTTCATGTAGGAGTGGAGTTGGTGCGAATGTATGGTTATTGTGGGTGTGTTTGTGATGCGCGCAAGGTGTTTGATGAAATGCTTGTGAGAGACTTGGCGATGTGGAATGCGATGGTTTCCGGGTATTGTAAGGCTGGTGAGGTCGAGTTGGGTCGTGCCTTGTTTGATGTCATGCCCAAGAGGAATGTGGTTTCTTGGACGGCTTTGATTTCGGGGTATGCTCAAGCGAACAAGGCGTCTGAAGCGGTTGATGTTTTTAATAGAATGCAAGTTAACGGTGTCAGTCCTGATGAGGTGACAATGGTGGCTGCACTGTCGGCTTGTGCTCAGTTGGGTGCGTTAGAGCTCGGTGAACGGATTCATGGTTACATAAATAAACATAGGTTACATGAAAGTGTCTCTCTTAATAACACACTTATTGATATGTATGCAAAATCAGGTAACATAAAGAAAGCTATTGAGGTTTTTGAATCCATGAAAGATAGATGTGTTGTTACTTGGACAGCTGTCATATCCGGATTGGCTTTACACGGGCTTGGAAAAGAAGCGCTTGATATGTTTACAAGAATGGAAAAAGCGTGTGTTAAACCAAACGATGTTACACTTATCGCGATCTTGTCTGCTTGTAGCCATGGTGGGTTGGTGGGACCGGGGCGTTGGTGTTTCAACCACTTATTTACAAAATACGGGATTGAACCGAGAATTGAACATTATGGTTGCATGATTGACCTATTGGGTCGAGCTGGATGCTTATCAGAGGCACAAGAGTTACTCAACCGAATGTCTTTTGAACCGAACGCAGCTATTTGGGGTTCGCTTCTTGCAGCATCTAGACTTTATGGGAATGTTGAACTTGGTCAACTAGCGGTTCAACATTTGGTTAAGCTCGAGCCGAATAATAGTGGGAACTTTTTGCTTCTGTCAAATGTATATGCATCTGTGGGTCATTGGAATGAGTCTGGATTAACAAGGAAAGTGATGAGGGATAGTGGTGTGAAGAAGGTTTCGGGTTCGAGTTGTGTTGAGTTAAATAGTAGAGTTCATGAGTTTGTTTCTGGAAATAGTTCACATCCTCAATCTGAGAGGATATTTGAAGTTTTGGCCATTTTAAATAGACAAATGGAGGCGACATGTATTTATATATGAACACATCATTTATGATTATTGTATCCAGATATGTGGCGTTTATCCGTGTAGAAGTGCTTATACAGTATACGATATATGATTAACACTGCGTACAAGTGTTTATATGTTCTCAAGGTTCTTTGTTATATAGATGAGTTTCAATACATTTGAGGAAGGCAATGAATAGGGTATTCATAAACATTTGAAAACTGACCAAACTGAATAGTTAGCAGTTCAACCTAGAAACTTCATTAAAACCTGTCAAGCTGATCCGTCGACACCCATTATATGTCTTAAGATGAAGATTGACTTGATGTATGTGATAGTTTCCCTCAAAATTGTTTATTTGTAACAATTCTCACAACATGGAAGCAAAAATAATGTACATTAAAATCTTAACAAAATCAAGCAAAGCAAAAATAATGGCATCATATAGTTGTTTTAGATTTGTATGCAAAACTGAATGTATTATCAGCAAGCCATTATTAACACCACTAAATATCAATCAAAACAAAGTCAAAACTTACAAGCTATGAAGCATCAGCTTCATTTTCCAAAACAGAGATGCAAGTTAACCATGAGAGAATCTTGGTGGGTCCAAATGTTGAAATAACTAAGCAACATAATAGTGATCCGAATTATATGCGAATCCCCAATTCAGATATTTTTGCTATCCTTTTGTTCATAGCAAGCCTCTCATCTTTTAGAGTGGACGCCATATTAGCAACCTGAACGATAAAAGCGGAACCCGAGATTCAGACGCCAATTTCACAAATATCTCGTCTTTTGTGATATACTTTTACACATGTAAGGTTTTATTAGTGATGGGTTTACCTCTCCTCGCAGTCGCAAGGCATCTCGACCAGGAATTTCTCGCAAATCCTCCACGAGATCTGTTCAAAGTGCAAAAGATATCAGGTAAATACATATTTCTTGCAAACACAAAACTTTATTTTACCGGGTGTTTGGGTGTGCATTATAAAGTTAATTGCTTAAAGCCACACCAATCACTTTTCAGTGGGGTTATAATCTTACCGTTAGCTTGACATTCAACCTTGTGAGCCGATTTAGCAAGACTTTTAATCTGACCTCCAGTACTCCTACATAGTTAAATAGTTTACAAGATAATTATTGTGTGAGATAAACATCACGAAATGAAAATTCTTGATATTTTCATAAGATTTGGTAAACCTTAGTTCACTATAGCCAAAAGTCATCCCTTTCTCAGCAAAAGCAGCCCTTTCAAGTAGCTTTTCACTCTCTTTCTTCATTAACTGAACCGAAATTGTTAAATCATGTATGTTGTTTGCAGCTTTCACAATCCGTGCCTGAATATACATTATAACAAAAAAAAACATTTCAGAAGAAAGATGCAATATTAAATTGACCATATTTGAAAAGCTGATTATGTAGCGAGGACAATTTCGACCTTTTACTAGTGAATGAGTTGATTTGGGTTGTGTTTTATATCAAACTGGTGAAACAAAAAAATACTTGAAAGGGAAATGGTTGAACAAGTTGAAAGTCAACATATGTCTATTTCTAATGCATACGATATTCAAAGATTTAGACTATTATTCTAACAATATATTGTTTTTTTGCAATAATAATCAAAGCATTAACAATGTTTAGAAAAAACTAAAAGAAGAACAAAATCAGGCCTTTGTGAATCAATCAAGCCCGACGCAATTTCACTTGTATGAAAAAAGACCCATTTCAACCCAAACCCGTTTGACCCATCATGCAACCTCTAATAATATGCCAGTATAAAATACCTCCTCAGTCTGAAATCGACCCAATGTACGACGAAACAAGAACCTTCTAGGGCCTGCATGCAAGAAATCAAGGGATATAGTAAATACACAAAAATGATGACATTTACATTTGAACTAGAACCGACACGTTTAACAAAGATCTCAAAAGATAAAAAGATCTTACTCTACAAGTCTACGTTGAATCACACTACTTTAAGTTCCAGAAAATTGAATCATATTGTTTTTGGTTGACATAAATATAGCTTTACGTTGAAAAAATTGACTTTAAGCTTACTTTTATAGAAAAGGATGATAAGCAGTGCTACCCTTACGTAACAAGTTAAAAATAAAATTCAAAGAACTTCTTGGTCACCTCGCATTAGGAGAAGACCAGCTGTAATTGCAACTCCAGCAGACAAAGTCGAGTGTTCTCTTGCAACTTTCACTTGTTCTGTTAGCACAAAAGTATGAGAGAAATATGACAGATGACCAAAACAAACCATGTGAAAGAAAGTTCAAGAAACATTTGCAATTGAATATAACAGAAAGTAAGAGACTGAATGATTTTTGTATCATGAAAAGCAACTTCAGTATAAAAGTCACCTTTGATCTTACTGAAGACCAAATCTTCATAAGTCTTGTACTGTGATGTGTATTGAAGTACATGATCCTGCAATTGTAAACACAAAAATAAAAGTTAAAACCAAAACGTTGGATCACAACTAGTGTAAGTAGACTACTAATGTGTATCTTGATCGTTACCATGATTTGCTTAGCATGTTTACAATTTAAAAAAGAAGTAATCACAACAATAATGCACAACATGCATGTAAGAGAATATGGAAGCAGAAAAGACATTATTACCACAAACGTTATAATGAAAAGTAAATACATCCAGCTCGTACATAAAAGGATTTATAGATGCGTACGGGGAAACACCATCAAAGCTTTGTCTTCACATTTTACTTGGTAAAAAGGTTTCATAGTTATACAACTAGTGATCTCGATAACAAGTCATTCAAATGATGCAACATAAACCTTAAACAAACTAGTTGGGGGAGAAGAATAAATTGCTAAGATAAAGGATGCCATTCAGTGAGTGGAGAACCATCAAATTTCACACTAGATGAAGCCTAAGATAAAAATTCTAGATAATCAAAAAGTAATAAAAAACAAGAAATCTAGTTTGATGGAAAAATAGAAACTGCTATTCATATATAATTCTTTCTGTTGTTCAGATACATTAATCTATTTTCAAATTAATAACAAGGCTTGGCTGGAATAGTATGCTAAGAGACAGACGCGCATAAACGGCTAAACGCATTACACATACGAACAGTGTGATGTTATCATCTTTCCAAATTTAGATTACTGATTAAATCCATGATAATCTCTCATAAAACATCCATCCTATTATTAACCACACTGCCGCACACACTCAAGCTATGTTAAGAATAGGCAAATAATTGGCAGCCCCTCTTATAGCGAATGAGTTAACCGTCTGAGCTAAAAAATATTGAGCAAACAACTTCTAATCTTCAAAGTAGGCTTCAGAAAAGCCTTTGATTCTCTTAACTAGAACATTTCAGATAACTATCTCAATCAAATGGATTCCAAAGCCATATGGAGACTATTGTTCACCTTGTACACTTGGACTTTCTGATAAACTTCCAAAGCCTTTTCAACTCGAGTTGAACAAATCATGTAAAACGCAAAACCACGGTGCTTAGTTGCTCACCGGATGATGCAGGAGATAGCAGAGTGAAGACTCGTGCACCCTCATTGTCACTGATAATATATTAAAATCCTTACATCATCATTTGAAACGGCATAGAACTCACATTATATCCAAGTTGTGATGAAGCCTCAGTTGTTTGTCATTAGGTCAAATATGTATGTGGACAAAGGTGTTCTCCTAGTGAAGGCTTCTTCGAACTTAAATAGTTTGTCAAATAGGTGTTTGTAAAATTCAAATTGAAATCATGTTATTGAATACCTAGCAACAGTGTATTGAGTCTGAATCTGAATCTGAAAACAATGTTGTTAATTCAATTCTATATAACCTATCCCTAATTCCCTAATAATAACCAGGTCTTAGCTGTTTCAAAATAATAATAATAAAAGAAAAGCTCTAGGAGCAATTAAACACACGCGAATAAGCATACAAACATACCTGAAGAGATCGAACTTGAGTGGAAGAGCTGTGCTGCAACGAGCGGGCGGAGCGAAGAGCCGAATCGGCGGATTCCTGTACGGTACGAGGCAGATCCTCTGAAATGTACGTTAGCCATGCCTTCTGATTCTCCGGTGTACCGTCGCCGGCGTTAGAAGAAGCTGCAACATCATCGCCGCCGATCATCTTCTCTACCTTCGTTTCTCGGTCACCTGATTTTTCTACCTTTTATTGTTCGCCCTTTTTTCATATTTTCAATTAATTTATTATTTTTACGTCTCAACTGATAAATCGGCCGATAATGAACTTGCATTTTATCATATTGTTCTCAGCAGTCCGCGACTTACAGAATTCTAGTAAGATTCCCAGTTGTTAAGGTCGCCAGAACCTTAGAATTATTGTTGGAATCAGTTGGCGATGCTCAGGTGGTGTGGTTGGATGGTGATGAGACAGTTGGTGGTGACAGCAGTGTTAAGGTTGAGTTTTCTGACGAAAGTATGATTTTTTCAGCTAAAAAGCGTTTTTCCTACAAACTCCAAGTAACGCTGTTAGAATTTGTTAGTCACGAGCCGTTAGAAACAAATACGTTAAAAAAAGCTAAAACCATCAGCAAACAATTCATTAGTTGAGATCGATAGCAATCATAAAATGATAATCGTGATAAAATAAACACCAATACACTTTTCAATGATTGGCTTGTTCTCAACAACTCCTAAGGTTTCATTATGAGCTAATCAAGCCCAAATCTATTCATAACAAATATTGAGGCAATTTGTATATGTTTAGATTTATAAATTTGTTTTTTGAACGACGAATTTCTTTTGTCATTTGTGAAACTTGAACTAAAACCTAAGACATTCCAGTCCAAGATGTTTAAAGGTGTTACCTTTGTCAATGGACAATAAATTGATGTATTAAGATTTATAATTATTTTTTAACACATGACATCTTAAGAGCGTATCTTTATCTTTACGAAATCCCAAGGGAATATAGGTCATTAGATTTTTTATTCATAAATGATACAGTTATAGACTAGTATCGGGATAACATATAAGACAACGTCAATATGAATATGTTTTTATACGGTAGGTTGTATCAAATATGATAATGATATGTTGATAGATCATGACATTTTAGAGAATACAATATGTACACAATATGAAAATAAGCAAGTTTTGGTAAGGCATGTCAAGTAGTCAACACATTTTAGCAAACAAATCATGGTTGAGTTGGCATATCCTTCCCGTTTAACAAGACACGGTGTTCATATCGTTACAAAGTTAAACAAATCAACCAAATACAAAGTTGAAGTATATGTAATTTATTAGTTAATTCAATTTTATCTAGACACAATGGCTAGACAGATTAAACTCAAGTTAGGGTTTTAAGCCTCCATTTCGATAGGGCCTCCAATTTAGCCCAAAGTTGACAAAAAACATACTTAATAATTAAATAACTCTTAAGTTATTTGAAACAACAAACATATTAATGATTACTCGTTCTACTTTGTAACAATAACATTCAAAAAAGGTCCCGAATTCTTGTTTCGTTTTAGGCCTCCAAAAAGGTTGTGGTGGCCCTGTCTAGACAACACATTTAGGGCATGTTTGGGATTCCTTATTTACACCTCCTTATACCTTATATAAGGAGTTTTCCATAAGTTACAAAATCCTAACTTATAAAAACTCTTTTTTCCTTCTTTAAAAGGTTTAATAAGAAGTTATATTACCCAAACACTATTTTCATCTATAAAAGTGAATAAGTTATAAGGAGGTAAAAATAAGGAAACCCAAACACCCCCTTAACATGTTAAGTTTATTTATTACAATGATCAACCTGTATACAACCCATTTAACTTTCACACCTTGAATACAACTCGTTAAACTTATTATTTATAACCACCCTAATATGTTATATGTTTAACCCGCTTAAATAAACATGTTACATAACTTCATATATGTCTATATCATATACCACGTGGTCCACATTTTGTGTACATAATTTAAATATGATTGTGTGATTTCTCCCCCTCCCATTTTGTGTACAAGATTCCCATTTGTCCATCTTGAACCAGACAGACACAAACCCCTCCCTCAATTTCACAAACCAAACACAACATCCCAAGAACAACCCGCTATTCATCCACCAAATTCTATTATCCGATCAGGTTCTTGGGACCATACCAGGTTTCTTCTTCTTATTATTTCTTATCATCAACTTTAAATTTAACTTTCATTTTCAACCATAATTGATTTCACTCTTTGTTAATAATCTTCATTTTAAAATTAAATTTTTTTTATGTTGTTAGGCATGTAATTTAACGGAATATTTAGCAAACCGTTTGCGAATTATTTGGTGGGAAATTCATTTATGTTCGTTCACATAAACACAGTTTTTTATTTTCTGAACATGCATAACGACACGTCTCGTTCATCCATTTACATCCGTTTATGTTAGTCCATTTATACCTTTTTGTATATGTTTGTTCATTTATGTTTGTTCGTTTTCATTCAAATTCATCAATTATTACTAATATTAATTTGAAATGAATCTTATATTCATATTTTGGAACCATAAATCCCAATTTATAATTACGGTTAATGTTGATTTTAATAATCTTGTTTTCATTTTTTAATCATCTAATAGCATTGATCAAATGATCACTTCAATAATTTTATGCTTGTCAACTCATTCTTAACGAACGAGCACGAATAAGAAAATCAGTTCATGTAATAATATTAATGAATGCAGATGGAAGAAGGGAGTCAATCAACGGGATACTGGTGTTACGAATGTTCCAGGGCAGTCGAAACCATCACGGAGGTCGAAACGATCAAATGTTCATTGTGTCACGGTGGATTCGTCGAAGAATTGGATATTTCCAGGAGTACTGATAATAACAATAATTACAACCACCACGCCATGGATTCTGAATCCGACCGCACACTCTCATTGTTGGCCCCGATTTTGCTTCGACTGATGAGCAACCCGAACCCTCCCCGAAACAACCGGGCCCGCAGGTTCCGTCAAATCCAGCCCGCAGACGGCGGTGATTCGGAGTTGAATAGGGAAATGCAGTCGGTTATGAGGCAGAGACGGCGCAGCCCCGCCACGATTCTCCAACTTGTTCATGGGACCCGCACCGGGATCATAAATGAAAATAATAATGATAATGATAATGATGACGATGATAATAATAGTAACAGTAATAGTAACAATAATAGTAATAGTAATGCTGACATGGAAAGAGAGCGTGAAAGTGAGCGTGTTATTGTTATTAATCCTTTTAATCCAAGGATTATCGTTCAGGGCGCTGGTGCGGGCCGGAGCCCATTTAGTAACTCCATATCCGGCCCGCCACAGAACCAACCAATGGGGTCAATAGGTGATTACTTTGTGGGGCCGGACATGGAGTTACTACTACAACATTTAGCAGAGAACAGTCCGGCCCGATACGGGACTCCACCGGCCCAGATGAAGGCGGTGGAGACCATGCCGACGGTTAAAATAAAGGTGGATTTGGATAATTCGTTCCAGTGTTCGGTTTGTTTGGAGGATTTCGAGGGCGGGAATGAGGCGAAAGAGATGCCATGTAAACATAGGTTTCATGGTGAATGTATTATTACATGGTTAGATCTTCATAGTACATGTCCGGTTTGTAGGTACCAATTGCCTTCAGATGAATCAAAACTCAAGCGTGAACGCGAACGGGACCGAGAGTCAGGGAGTCGGGTTAATATGCTAACCGGGCCCGGGAGTGAGAGTGGTGAATCGGGTAATGCAAGGCGGTATTCGGTCACATTTCCGTGGCCTTTTAATAGCTTGTTCACGTCGACATCAACGCCGGGAACTCAAGTTATGAGCCCACATTTGATTATTAACCCATCGGGTTCATCCGAGTCAGGGTCAGGGTCGGGTTCAACGGGCCAAGAAGGTGGTGCAAGGGAAGATGATCAGTGAACTCGTGGTGTAAGATTTCGTCATTCGCCGTTACAGAAACATGTACATAGATCGGTTAACCATGATATTGATTGCTTGTGTGTACCTGATCCAATATTCTTGTAGATTCCTGTTGGAGCTTCTTAATGTTATTATACCTTTTAATCTTGTTTTGCTTCTTGTTAGATGATGAAAATTTAAAAATATAGGTGATCATTTAGATTTAGACACTGTTTACTTACTAATGAATCGAATTGGATTGTGTATTTGTGTTTTATCTATTGGGTCACATAAAACAAGTTAAAAGTTGCTTGAAGTAATTTTAATCTATGCGAAATTGAAAAATATAGGTGATAATAATTAAAGTCTGTGTAACATGTTTATCTAAACGGGTTGTAAATCGGTTAAACATGTCGACGGGTTGAACTTATAATTTTCCATTTTTTGATATTAATTGGTAATTTAAACTCGTTGCAAGTGAACCCAATCCCATTTGATAGACGTGTTAACCTGTTTACGACACCAAACATGTATAGACCCGACTGTTACCCGTTTTTACTAGAATTGTCGCCTAAGTTTTGACTAATACTTAAAGCAACTCATTTCGATCCAAGCTATATCGACCCATTATCAACATGTCCAACCCACCCGAATATGGCCCCCCACACCTCCAATGCTCCAGTAACACATCCACAGCGCGCCCGAGACCATTAACCGGTGCCATCCGCTTCCAGCTCCTTATAATCCTTCCCTACCTCCAAAGGCTTCACATTACACTCACCCGCTCGTTTAACACCCTCCTCATACTCAAGCTGGATATCGAACTCACCCGCTTTACGCAATCCTTTGCACTTCAATCTCCCACATTTCCTAGATTTTATTTCCATAATCTCCTTACTAGCAATCACTCCACTGAAAACAGAACCTACAACATATACAATTGGTGTATCTTACTGTGTATGTAATGATTTCAGCAACAAGTGGAACAATTGTGTTGATGTATGGGACAATTAGGAACCCTAGGGCTCCTAATACGAGAACTAGTATAATAATATCCACCACGGCAAACGGCGATTGCGAACAAAACTCATGATGTTTATGGTTTATCGATGACGTCATGAAGCTCTTGTGTTGATCGAAGATGGTGATGCCATTCAGAAGGAGATATTAATACGCCTACGATTGGAATATTATTCCTTTTCATTTATATATATTTTGGGATATGAAACCTTTTCGTTACCTTTCAATAGTCAAAATCTGACTTCTTAAAATTCCGGAGTTCGTTTGTTAAAACAATAAGGTGTTCACCGAGTGTTCGGTTCGTTTACATGTCTATATTATTTTTCAAAGGTGTATTGGTTTAATTAATCTCAATTATGGGTGTGCCTGAAACCGAAATAAACGAATCGAAACCGAAAGAACCAAAGCAACCGAACCGAAAAATCAAAACGAATTAGAAACCGACGTTTAGGTTTTGACTACTAGTAAAACCCGAAATATCAGTTTCGGTTCAGTTTTGTGCTTTGTAAAAAACCCAAAAAACCCAAAAAACTGATTTGTTCGTTGAAACGTTAGTAAGATCAAGGTGATAACCAAAAGGAATTACTAAATAACTTAATAAAATTGATATGACTGCTATAGATGGTCCAATACTAAATAAACGAGTATCTCCTCTAGATGGAAGAAGATTCTCTTTGAAAAGTAATTTGGTACCATCTGCTAGAGCTTGAAGAATTCCCAAAGGTCCCGCGTATTCAGGACCAATACGTTGTTGTATACCTGCGGATATCTCTCTCTCTAACCAAACAATTACTAGTACACCTATTGTAATTCCTAATACAGGAGTAAAAATAGGGATAAGCACCCATATGATCCCATAGACCTCTTTTAAGGATTCCAATCTAGAAAAAGAATTGATAGCTTGTAATTCTGTTGTATCGATCAACTTCTCCCATAATGATATCTATACTACCTAGTATCGTCATAATATCAGCCAATTTCATTCTTTTAACTAACTGAGGAAGAATTTGCAAATTAATAAACCCCGGCGGTCGAATTTTATATCGCCAAGGAAAAACACCCTTATCTCCTATCAGAAAAATTCCCAATTCTCCCTTTGGTGCTTCGACTCTCGCATAAAGTTCTTGCTTCGACAATTGTGTTTTTTTAAACTTGTATATTTGTTTTACTTTTAACGTTAGTCGATTATGTTTTGTCAATTTGGATTATATTAAATCATTTTAAATATTAATTAGCTCTTAGTATTCTTGGCCACAATGTGCGACATTCGTCAATTTCGGGTCACTTTTGTTATGTAAACCCGACTTGTTTGTAACCCGAACATTTCAAATATATAAAATATTGGATCTTGTCATTTAAAATATATAAAATATATTTTTTTTTATATTATGCATTGTTTGACAATTTAAACATACCCATTTTTATGCAAACCATAAAAGAATCTTTATACCCAACCCTTCACTCCTTCCCTATATACACACACCCATCTTCTTCATTTTACTCTTGCTACATCTCCAAAAACTCTCTCAAACTCCATAGATTCAAGGTTGTTATTTCTTATGTATTCTTGAAGTTTTGACTTCTCAAGTCAAACTAACTATAGTCTTTCATTCTAACTTGTTCATCTAACATTACTAACTCTTGAATATGGTGGTACAACATATATATAATACACACCCCTTGTTTCCTTTATTTGTTACTTCACCGACTTTGGTTGGTTAAGTTTCGAATGTCATAAGGCAAGGCTTCATGGAGGACTTCGTGTTCTTGATATATATTTACACACACATAACTTATTATACATATCACTTATGACTAACTTCTAACCCTTTAGTTTGTTCATCTTATTTACAAGTTCCATGGTGTGGGTTTGTATAAGACTAACCTCGGTTTAACCGAAACTAGTCCAAACCGGAAACCGAACTTTTGTTTACTAGTTTTGTTAAAATAGTTGTTTAAACATGTTTATTGCTAGATTTGAGTTTCAAAAATCATTTTTACAAGTTCTTTGATATTAAGCATATGGAATCCATCTATGAACTCGTTGGGAGATGGAAACCGAACTAAACCGAAACTTTTGCTTAAAAGACTTGTAGTTAACTTTTTTTGTTGTAAAATTTAAGTTTTCTTCATTTATAAACCAATATACAAGTTCTATGATATTTGGGCATGTAGAAACCATCTATGAACTATTTGTGAGACGGAGACCGAACTATACCGACTTTTACTCGCTTAAGACACACAAGTGTGTTTTTAGTTATCAAGACTTGTATATTTCTTTAAAAAAATAGTTTACAAACTGATTTTAATTATTTTCTTAAGTACTTGGAATAGTTAGATCCAACTTGATCTCATAACATAGCTTGGACCGACAAAACCGAACACTCGCTTAACGTGAGTTGTTAGTTCTAAACAATAGATCTACATACTTGGTTAAGTGTTAGTATGTTTTAATGAGTTATCTCATAACAATTAAGATTTTGGAAAGTTGACTTTGGGTTTGACCATTTGTCAGGACCCGAACCGACAACCCGAACACTCGTTAAAAACCCGTTTTAGTATCTTTAGCCTAATGGAACTTGCATTTTAGCATTTTCCCCACCTTATTACTTAACATTGGTTAAGTAAATATTAAGGTTAGATACTTTAACCCGGTTTTGAGCAAACTTACATTTTTTAAAAGGGTTATTATTATAAATTCTTAAATAGTTACATTTTAAACCTTGAACTTTAATTGATTAGTTTTTGCAACAATTATTTTATTTAAAGATCTTCAAGACAACCTTTCTAAATCCAAGACTTTCTTTTATTTAGGCTTCATACGTTAAACTCGTCGTTCCGGCAAATCTCCAAATAATCAATCTTTCAAGTTTATTACTTGAATGTGAGTAACTTCATACCCCGTTTTCTATCTTTTATTTTGGGGGTGACATTTCAACTTATCTAAACTAAATGTTTTATACTTGGGTCTTAAACCACAAACGTTGTTGTATACCTTACTTGAATAATTGCTCGATTTGGTGTTCTATGCTTATTTGACTATGTGTTTATCGCTTTTGGATGGTGGAACCATAAATCCTAGACCATTTGGCAACCCCTCATGGCAAGGTGTCGTTAACGTAATGCAATTAACGATAACTATAAAATCCTAAACTATTTGGCAACCCCTTATAGTTGGGTGTCGCTAACTTGTTAGCGATAACTATTTATCCAAGTTTATAGCTATTATTTATGGTTTTGTATACTAGTTTTGTGGCTTTTCATACTATATATCTATTGTTCAAACTTATGAATTGCTCACCAACCTTTGTGTTGATAAACTTTATTTTATGAAATGTTACAGGTTTGCATCTAGGTTGATTATGGAGTTCGGTGAAGAAAACGTCACAAATACCGTTAGGATATTAGCAAAACTGAACAATATTTGATTTGCTATATTTTGTTATATTTTGTGGTATTTGAGTTATGAATATTTGGTTATGTGACATTTTCGATGATGTGAAATGAAATGAGTTTGTTAAATATTGTCGCTTTAAATAGTGTCATGCGCTTATGAGCAATCGTTGCACCCCGGCATGTTCCGCCGCCTTTGGTCGGGGTGTGACAGATTGGTATCAGAGCCATGACAATTAAGATAGGTGGTTAGACGTAACGACCTAGAATTGTTATGCTTAGGGTCATATACGTGTGTTCATACGTGTTTACTCTATCTAATTGTTCATATCGCATGTTTATTTATTAACTTGTTTAAAATTCACCAATATCCTAAATGATCACATACACACACTTTCATAGTATTTCCAAGGTATCCTTACCTTAAAACGCAAAAAGTAGATTTTCATTGTGTTTTATGGATTACAAGATTAACTTGGATCCCGTTGTTTCAAATCCCTTAAAGGTTGTGTTTATTTCGGGTTTGTAACCATCATAGGAAACGAGAAATCATAAAATGACCATTTGACAAAAAGATTCCAAGAATCGAAGGTGATTTACTTACCTGTGATGGTTGAGTTATAATGCTCGTTTTCTAGGCCATAAATCGTGTTATAAATGTCAATGCTTTAAGTAGTCGAATGCGAGCATTCCGGTCGCCATCCTAATTTTCGGCGTTAAAACAATAGAACTACGGTGATTTCGTGGACTAGTGTTTTGACATGACGTTGTATCTCGATTTATTTTGTTATTATCGTTATTTGAGTCGAAAACATGAAAAAGTTTCGGTGGTTCGTACACATGTTTAGACTCCAATATGTTGTTTTATAAAACTTTTTAGTGTTAGAATATCAAGTCATGGTGTTTCATGCACGATTTTTCCAACTCTATATGTCACACCCTCAAAATCCACTAACGGAGTTTTACCGTCAGAGGGTGTGAACTAACAGGATCGGAATCATCAGTTATAATCAAACCATAAAACAAAGTTTCAAAACCATGAAAACGTTTACGAGTAATTAAGTGCGGAAGCGTAAAAACCTTTAACCAAAAGTTGCGTCACGCAGGACGACTTAAAACCAATGATAACTGTTAAAAATAAGTTTGCATAACAAAAGCGTTTTCAAGCAATGCATGTTCCTAAACCGCGCGCCCGCCTCGGCTACCTGAGAATAACATACTAAAAGTGTCAACACAAGGTTGGTGAGTTCACAAGTTTATATAAAAATAAATGTTTAGCGTTTGCGTTCAGCGTTTTGCGTTAAGCGTTTTGCGTTACAGCGTTTTGCATTACCAGATAGTGTTATGTCAATTATATATCTATAGGTAGCTAGCCTATAAAACAAGTATCACTAAGTGTTCGACACCGAAGCTGACTGTTTATCAATTTGCCTTGCCACCAGGTCTTCCAGACCATGGTATGTGTTTAGCCAAGATTACACCCGCTCGACCTCCAGTCGAGTTTAGCGTTGGGTGGGGTTTGTCAAACCCAGTAGTACTACTCAACAGTGACTCGCTATTATCCAAATATTAACCGGTCCGATGTTATGAAGGACTTTAGTTTACACGTTTGCCACTTAGTCTTTACAAGTGATATATAATCTATATTAACAAAATCTTAAATGCGTTGCGGAGTATGTTATCTCCCCCAAGAGAAAAGCGTTTAAAGAGTTTAAAAGGGGAAAGTGAAACTCACTGTTTGCGAAGAAATTCCCAAATTAAATCACCAAGATGCGCGTCACATAAAAACTCTCTCTAGCGTTCTAAAACAACAAAGAGATTTTTCTAAGCGTCGGAATATTATCGAGTCTCTAGACCCGGCACATAATACCTATGCACATAACATGTTTCGTGTTTCGTTTGTGAATCGTGTGTGACTTTAACAAATGTATTTGTGATACGTTACATGTGTAAGCAATTATATACGTGTCACGTATTCATAAAGTACATCACTAGCAATTACTCCCCGTAAGGGCAATTGGTCAACACATAACAATTAACTAGCAACTATTCCCCACGAGGGCAATTTGGTCAAATCATTACAATCAATTAGCTATTATTCCCCGCAAGGGCATTTTGGTCAAAACACGACAATTAACTTGCAATCATTCCCCTCAAGGGCAATTTGGTCAAAACACGATAATAAATTAGCAAGTATCATGTTTCATGCATTTTCACAAAACTCAGCAGCTAGTTTCACCGAGACAGAAATTCTACTTGAAAGATTGTACTATTCCACCGATCATAGCATCTCAATTAATTTACCAAAAATCATCACAGAAGCATATATGACTTAGGTTTCCAGAACATATTTTATTATATTTTTATTCCACATATTTTTCTCACAATCATCAAATCATTACAGCAAACTCATAACAGTCAAATTCATGCGCAACAGAATGTTATTTGAAATTTCCGTTAAAAGAAAAATCCAATATATGCAAGACCACTTGGGTTAAGTTCCTAACTCAATGAGTCAACTTCCAGAAGTGGAACCAACCCAATTAGCCTCGTAGTTCATGAGATATAATATTTACAAAACAACCTAACAGCAGGTCTAAAAGCTCAGCTTTGCACAACGTTTTTGTAAAATCATAAAAGTTAACTTCTGCTTGTCCAAAAATTACAAGTTTATATTCTTTAGAAACTAGACTCAACCTAGTTTACTGTAGTATCAATAATCTCAACCAATTTTCACATTTACACTTTGTTACAGTCACTTAAACATCAATAACACATTCTGTCCAGAAACTGTTTGCATCCAAACTCAACATATTAACAATCTATGAACTATCATGCATTCATATAACACTCTAGACTCCATAAACACCATCCATGCACATCAATTACACATTACATACATGATTAGGGTTTTTGTTTGAATTCAAATCAAATACACAACAATTAACGTGTAACAATATCAATACTAGTTATCATATCATTACTCAATCAACAACAATCATATTGGTTACATGCACACATGAAAACGGCAGCTAGGGTTTGTAGTTAACCCAACAAACATCAAAATCAAGTATAAAGGATGCATAGGATAATCAATTATACCTTCCTAGCACCTAATTCTTCAATCAAACACTTGATTTCTTGATTGTATGTGTGTGTGTAAGTCGACGGCAGCCAAGGGTTCACAAGGAAGAGAGAGACCGATCGGAAGGTGTGGGGGAAAGAAAAGAATAGTTAGGGTTTAGTTAATGATGTATTTATAAACATAACATGTTACATTCAAGTCCCTCCACTTCTAAGTATTACTTTTCTAGCCTAACTAACTTGTTTACATCTTGAGTTAACGTTTATAACCATGTTATCACATAACACATAAGTCTAACACATAGTTATCACATAATTACTGTTTTGACGTTTTTTGTTTATTCACCAATCGTTTGCGTTAACTCGTTTGCGTTTCGGTGCAATTCCCGAAAGACTACACATGTAGTAAGTGTTAAGCGTCATTTAAACCCTAGTTTAAATGTAATGAAGTGTGCGTTATAGATTCAGTGATCTTATGTTTGAATTGACGGAGTTGAGTTAACGGAGTTAACCTGAAATTGACGATTGTCACACTATAAATCTCAAAATCTCAAATTTTTAAGCTTTAAATTCTAAAAAAAAAAACCATTTACTATTGTTTTCGGTTTTGTTATTTATAAACAAAGTTTTATATTTTATCTAACACTAACATCTTCTCCATACTAACTTTAGGATTCACAAATCAAAAATCGAAATCTTATTTTATTTTATACACCTTTATATTCATTTCCTTTTTACCCAAAAACTTATCCCATTTTCTTTATAATTTTTTTAGCATGCCTCCGCTAAGACGCCAACCGCGCAAGAACTCCACTCGACGTATGGCCGCCATCATCGCCAAGCAAATGGCCGCTGTGATTCCCGAACTAATAACCCAAATACAAGCAAACCAACTCGCACCCGTTGTTGCACTTATTGAGCCCAAACCCGCATCCTACCTGCTTAAACAATTTACTAGTGCCAACCCGTCCGAATTCTATGGAACCAACTGTGCGACTACGTTGTTGCAGTGGTTCGAATCTGTGGAGAATGTGTTTTTACACAGCGAATGCCCCGAAGCGAAAAAGACAAACTTCGCTTCAAGCATGTTTAGGGGAACCGCCCTAACATGGTGGGGTAATGTCATGCACCTCCAAGGTACGGATGTGGCCATGGCTCTTCCATGGGCCGAGCCCAAGGCGCTGATGAAGAAGAAATTTTGTCCTAAACACGAGCTCCAAAAGCTTGAGGTAGAATTTTGGGACCTAAAACAAGAAGGTGGTGATAACGCCGCTTACTCGCTTCGTTTCCACGAGCTAAGCGTTCTTGTACCTCACTTGGTCACCCCAACCGAACGTGAAATTGACAAATATATTGGGGGTTTACCGATGAAAATACGGGACTCAGTCATAAGTAGCAAACCCGCGAACCTTGAGGAAGCCATCACGTTAGCCGGTTGGCTATCGGAAAATCACGTGAAGGAGGGTACCCTAACCCTCAAGAAAACAATCGAGAAAGCCAAAACCGAGCCCGCTCCCCAAGCCAAGATTGAACCCGCACCACAAGCTATAAACTACTCCAACTCCTCCCGACACAACAACAACAAGAAGAAGAAACCCAAGACTAATTACCGAAACTTTGCCGTCACCCAATCTCAACCACCACAACAAGCCCAAACTTTTCCCCAAAACCGAAAACCTTATATTGGTAACTCCCCACTATGTAACACTTGCCAACTTCACCACCCAACGAACTCGCCGTGTCGCCATTGTACAATTTGTAACCGATTTGGTCACTTCTCCAACACATGCCGATCCACCCAACGAAACCAACCCAACCCACCAACCCAACCAAGAAACTTTCCCCAAAATGCCCAAAACCGCTATGCACCATACCCATCAAACCAACCCCAACAACCCCGAGCTTGCTTTAATTGTGGTGATCCCAACCATTTCCGCCAAAATTGCCCACGTTTAGCTTTTGCCAACCAAGCTCAAACCGTAACCATACTACCAAACACAAGCTTACCAAGTTCAAACTTACCAACCCCAAATTCCCCAACTCAATGCACCACTCATCCAACCCATCCAAACAATCCAAGCACCACCTCCACCTCCACAACAAGCACATCAAGTCAACCATGGTAATCAAGGGCGGGAGTTTATGATGAATGCAAATCAAGCTCAAGTGGCAAACGATGTTGTGAACGGTATGTTTTTGGTGAACTATCATTTCGCTTCTATTTTATTTGATACCGGTGCCGATAGAAGTTTTATTTCTTTGAAATTTGAGTCGAAACTTGCGATGCCTCGAACTAAGCTTTCCCGACCGTTCTCTGTTGAAGTCGCCAATGAAAATTCTATTACCATCAATTCCGTCGTCCGCGATTGCTCTCTTATTCTTTCTAAGCATAAATTCTCCATCGATTTCATCCCGATGCAAATGGGTAGCTTCGATGTCATAGTAGACATGGATTGGTTGTCTTTGCACCGTGCCGAAGTCGTTTGTTTTGATAAATTCATTCGCATTCCGCTTGTCAACGGCAAGGTTCTTAAGGTCTTTGGAAACACAACGTCTCGAAGGCTAAATCTCATGTCGTGTGCTCAATCGCAAAAGTACTTACGCCAAAAGTACGTTCCGTTTTTAGCTCTCTCGGTGACAAAAGACAAAAAGGAAAGGAAGATCCAAGATATTCCTATTGTTCGTGATTTCCTTGATGTCTTTCCCGATGATGTTACCGGTCTTCCTCCCGTTCGTCCGATTGAATTCCAAATCGATCTTGTGCCCGGCGCGATGCCCGTGGCCAAGGCTCCTTATCGTCTAGCCCCGTCGGAAATGCAAGAACTATCAAACCAACTCGAAGAACTTTCCGATAAAGGCTTCATTCGTCCAAGCTCTTCTCCTTGGGGTGCTCCTGTTCTCTTCGTGAAAAAGAAGGATGGTTCGTTTCGTATGTGCATCGATTATCGAGAACTCAACAAACTTACTATTAAAAATCGTTAACCATTGCCACGTATCGACGACTTATTCGACCAACTTCAAGGCGCAACTTGTTTCTCCAAAATTAATCTTCGATCGGGTTATCATCAATTGCGTGTTCGCGAAGAAGACATTCCAAAAACCGCTTTCCGTACTCGATATGGACATTTCGAATTTTTGGTTATGCCCTTCGGGTTAACAAATGCACCCGCGGTGTTTATGGACCTCATGAACCGCGTTTGTAAACCATTCCTTGATAAATTCGTTATTGTCTTTATTGATGACATCCTTATCTTCTCTAAATCAAAGCCAAACATGAACATCATTTGAATTCCATTCTCGAGCTCCTTAGAAACGAACAACTCTATGACAAATTCTCCAAATGTGAATTTTGGCTCGAGGAAGTTCAATTTTTGGGACATATAGTAAACGACAAAGGTATTCATGTTGATCCTGCTAAAATTGAGGCTGTTAAGGATTGGAAAACTCCAACGACTCCCACGGAAATTCAATCCTTCCTCGGTTTGGCTGGATATTATCGGCGTTTCATTCGGAATTTTTCCAAGATCTCTTTGCCTATTACCTCTCTCACCCATAAGGGACAACCCTTCGATTGGGGTTCGAAGCAAGAGGAAGCCTTTTGTACTCTCAAGGACATGCTTTGCAATGCTCCTATTCTAACTCTTCCCGATGGAAACGACGATTTTGTTGTATTTTGTGATGCATCCCATCAAGGACTTGGTTGTGTTCTCATGCAACGAGGTCAAGTCATCGCATACGCATCAAGGCAACTTAAGGTCAACGAGAAGAACTATACGACTCACGATCTCGAACTTGGTGCCGTCGTTTTCGCTCTCAAAATATGGAGACATTACCTTTATGGAACAAAATGTGTGGTTTTTACCGATCATAAAAGCCTTCAACACATTTTTAACCAAAAAGATCTCAACATGAGACAACGACGATGGGCCGAATTACTTAGTGATTACGACTGCGAGATTCGCTACCACCCCGGTAAAGCGAATGTTGTCGCCGACGCCCTAAGTCGAAAGGTTAATATTAAATCCGTTCTGCTTCTAAGCGTCATTGTTCAAACTGATCTTCAAATTCGTATCTTTCAAGCTCAACGCACCTCCGTTGAAGAAGGTAACATGTATGACGAAATGTCATGTGGAGCCGAACTTCAACTCGAAGCCAAACCCGACGGTCTTTTGTATTTTCTCAATCGTTTGTGGGTTCCCGATCGCGATGACCTTCGTACTTGTATTCTCGACGAAGCTCATAATTCGCACTATTCCGTTCATCCCGGTGCGGATAAGATGTGCTTCGATCTTTGTGCTACCTTTTGGTGGCCGGGTATGAAAAATGACGTAGCGTTGTTTGTATCTAAATGTCTTACTTGCTCGAAAGTCAAAGCCGAACATCAAAGACCTTTTGGTCTACTCGAGAAACCACCGATTCCCGTTTGGAAATGGGAAGACATTGCTATGGACTTTATCACCAAATTACCCAAAACCCAAAAAGGCAACGATAGCATTTGGGTGATCATCGATCGATTAACCAAATCTGCTCATTTCATTCCGATCCGCGAGAAGTATTCTGTCGAGCAGCTTGCTCAAATCTATGTTCGGGAAATCGTGTGCCGACACGGTTTGCCATTGTCTATCATCTTCGACCGCGATGCCCGTTTTACCTCTCATTTTTGGCGTTCACTTCAAGAAGCTTTGGGAACACGTCTCGATCTTAGCACCGCTTATCATCCTCAAACGGACGGTCAATCCGAACGTACAATCCAAACACTCGAGGATATGCTACGAGCATGTGTTCTTGATTTCGGTGGGAATTGGGATTCTCATCTTCCGTTCATCGAATTCTCCTACAACAATAGCTACCACTCTAGCATTGATGTGGCTCATTTTCAAGCTCTTTACAGTCGTAAATGTCGTTCCCCGATTTGTTGGAACGAAATCGGTGAAGCTCAAATCACGGGACCCGAAATGGTCCAAGAAGCCACCGACGTCAATGATCAAATCCGTAAAAATCTCCTAACCGCTAGAAATCGTCAAAAGAGTTACGTCGACAAACGGCGAAAACCGATCGAATTTAATGTTGACGATCTTGTCCTTCTAAAAGTATCTCCTTGGAAGGGGGTAGTCCGTTTTGGAAAGAAGGGTAAACTAGCTCCTCGTTTCGTTGGTCCTTTTAAAATTCTTGAGCGTGTTGGGAAAGTAGCGTATCGACTTGAACTACCGCAAGAACTTGCCGGTGTTCATCCGACATTTCATGTTTCGAATCTCAAAAAGTGCCTAGCCGAGGGTAATCTTCATATACCCCTCGATGAAGTTCATGTTGATGAGTTTATGATTATGGTTGAACGACCCGTTGAGATTATGGATCGCAACGAGAAGAAAACCAAGCGTAGTCGTATTCGGTTAGTAAAAGTTCTTTGGGAATCACGGCGTGGCGCGGAGTTTACTTGGGAACGAGAAGACACAATGAAAGAGAAGTATCCACATTTGTTTGCATCGTCGTCTTCATCTTAATTTCGGGACGAAATTTCCTAAAGTAGGGAATACTGTGACATTCGTCAATTTCGGGTCACTTTTGTTATGTAAACCCGACCCGTTTGTAACCCGAACATTTCAAATATATAAAATATTGGATCTAGTCATTTAAAATATATTTTTTTTATATTATGCATTGTTTGACCATTTAAACATACCCATTTTTATGCAAACCATAAAAGAATCTTTATACCCAACCCTTCACTCCTTCCCTATATACACACACCCATCTTCTTCATTTTACTCTTGCTACATCTCCAAAAACTCTCTCAAACTCCATAGATTCAAGGTTGTTATTTCTTATGTATTCTTGAAGTTTTGACTTCTCAAGTCAAACTAACTATAGTCTTTCATTCTAACTTGTTCATCTAACATTACTAACTCTTGAATATGGTGGTACAACATATATATAATACACACCCCTTGTTTCCTTTATTTGTTACTTCACCGACTTTGGTTGGTTAAGTTTCGAATGTCATAAGGCAAGGCTTCATGGAGGACTTCGTGTTCTTGATATATATTTACACACACATAACTTATTATACATATCACTTATGACTAACTTCTAACCCTTTAGTTTGTTCATCTTATTTACAAGTTCCATGGTGTGGGTTTGTATAAGACTAACCTCGGTTTAACCGAAACTAGTCCAAACCGGAAACCGAACTTTTGTTTACTAGTTTTGTTAAAATAGTTGTTTAAACATGTTTATTGCTAGATTTGAGTTTCAAAAATCATTTTTACAAGTTCTTTGATATTAAGCATATGGAATCCATCTATGAACTCGTTGGGAGATGGAAACCGAACTAAACCGAAACTTTTGCTTAAAAGACTTGTAGTTAACTTTTTTTGTTGTAAAATTTAAGTTTTCTTCATTTATAAACCAATATACAAGTTCTATGATATTTGGGCATGTAGAAACCATCTATGAACTATTTGTGAGACGGAGACCGAACTATACCGACTTTTACTCGCTTAAGACACACAAGTGTGTTTTTAGTTATCAAGACTTGTATATTTCTTTAAAAAATAGTTTACAAACTGATTTTAATTATTTTCTTAAGTACTTGGAATAGTTGGATCCAACTTGATCTCATAACATAGCTTGGACCGACAAAACCGAACACTCGCTTAACGTGAGTTGTTAGTTCTAAACAATAGATCTACATACTTGGTTAAGTGTTAGTATGTTTTAATGAGTTATCTCATAACAATTAATATTTTGGAAAGTTGACTTTGGGTTTGACCATTTGTCAGGACCCGAACCGACAACCCGAACACTCGTTAAAAACCCGTTTTAGTATCTTTAGCCTAATGGAACTTGCATTTTAGCATTTTCCCCACCTTATTACTTAACATTGGTTAAGTAAATATTAAGGTTAGATACTTTAACCCGGTTTTGAGCAAACTTACATTTTTTAAAAGGGTTATTATTATAAATTCTTAAATAGTTACATTTTAAACCTTGAACTTTAATTGATTAGTTTTTGCAACAATTATTTTATTTAAAGATCTTCAAGACAACCTTTCTAAATCCAAGACTTTCTTTTATTTAGGCTTCATACGTTAAACTCGTCGTTCCGGCAAATCTCCAAATAATCAATCTTTCAAGTTTATTACTTGAATGTGAGTAACTTCATACCCCGTTTTCTATCTTTTATTTTGGGGGTGACATTTCAACTTATCTAAACTAAATGTTTTATACTTGGGTCTTAAACCACAAACGTTGTTGTATACCTTACTTGAATAATTGCTCGATTTGGTGTTCTATGCTTATTTGACTATGTGTTTATCGCTTTTGGATGGTGGAACTATAAATCCTAGACCATTTGGCAACCCCTCATGGCAAGGTGTCGTTAACGTAATGCAATTAACGATAACTATAAAATCCTAAACTATTTGGCAACCCCTTATAGTTGGGTGTCGCTAACTTGTTAGCGATAACTATTTATCCAAGTTTATAGCTATTATTTATGGTTTTGTATACTAGTTTTGTGGCTTTTCATACTATATATCTATTGTTCAAACTTATGAATTGCTCACCAACCTTTGTGTTGATAAACTTTATTTTATGAAATGTTACAGGTTTGCATCTAGGTTGATTATAGAGTTCGGTGAAGAAAACGTCACAAATACCGTTAGGATATTAGCAAAACTGAACAATATTTGATTTGCTATATTTTGTTATATTTTGTTGTATTTGAGTTATGAATATTTGGTTATGTGACATTTTCGATGATGTGAAATGAAATGAGTTTGTTAAATATTGTCGCTTTAAATAATGTCATGCGCTTATGAGCAATCGTTGCACCCCGGCATATTCCGCCGCTTTTGGTCGGGGTGTGACACAATGTACAATATTGTACTAGTTATTAATTTTTTTAAAAAATATTAGGCGCAATTACAAAATATCAAGGATCAAATTTCTTCGGCTCGAAAAGAACTAGCTTGATTATCAAAACCCAAGAAACCAAATCCTAAACCGAATTGAACCTGTAAACCCCAAGCTGAAAAAACCGAAACCGAATGGTTTTGAGAAAACAAAAGGTCGAAGCATTGGTTTTCGGTTCGGTTTTAACCCAAAACCGCACCGAACATCACCACGCACACCCCTAATCTCAACTATCATCTTTTGGTTGTTCCTGGTCCCAACTAATAAATTAGCTTGTAAAGGTCCCACCTTTTAACATATTTGTTCTCAACGGTTCGCGAATAACGAAATCATAACGTCGTTATTTGCATGTTGACGGAAAAACGTTTTTAGCCGGAAAACTCACATTTTTTTATGGAAAACTCAACCTTTTAGTCACAAACATCTTTGTAGCTGATGGTCAGGTATTATGTGTGTGTGTATATTAGTGCGTTAATTGTATATTTTTAACTGTTTATTGTACGAACTTTGATATTTCATACATGTTTAATGTATTTCAGGTCACTAGGGCACTAATGCATTTAATTTGGACTTGAAAGTGCAAGGAATGACAGCTCTGAATGACCAGCACGCGAATCGATACAGAAAATGAAGTTGGCTGGTAAGGAAGCCCGTCGCGCTACACAATGGGGGAGGAAACAGTCTGGCATACGCACTGGACTAAAATATTGAAAAGTGACTTTGAGTCCATCACGCTATGCGATGGACCCTGGTAAAGTTGTGTTGAGTTTTCTAGCAAAAAGTGTGATTTTTTCGGGTGTGTTGAACTTAATGTGTGCAACCATGTGTCAGGAATTTTCAATGGTGCGTTTAGCTTTAGCGACTATCTATATTCCCCCACAAAAATAGCTCAACTAGACCGATTATCTAGACAGTTTATTCCCCCACCAAATGATGAGTGTTCGAATCATGTTGGATGGTGTTAGTTAATAGAATAGATTATGTGTCAGTGTTAAAAAAATTCTAAACGGTTTGTGTTTCAACTAGAGGTGCACAAACCGGGTATTCTTAGGAACTGGTTCCGGGTATGATCAACAAAAGTCAAAACTGGGTCCGGTTAGGAACCGGTTCCGGGTATAGTTGGGTATTTGACAGGGTTTTGACCGGTTCCATCTGGTTTTTACCGGGTTTCGGGTAGGGACGGGTTTTGACCGGGTATTAGCGGAACCGGTTCCGGGTCGGTTCCGGTTCCGGGTATAGTTCCGGAAAGAAACCCAAAGCCCGGTCCGTACACGCGGGTAAGGTAGGGTTGGGTCCGGTTCCAGGTAGAACTCGCCGGGTTAGGTCCGAAACTGGTTTTTTTTTGCACCTCCAGTTTCAACTACCCAATTATGCCCGTTTTTAATTATGTTGCTTTCACTTTCAGTATGAAAAGTTACAGCTTTTTAATATAGACTGAAAACCAAACGTCATGAGTTTAAATATCGACCTGACATTTCTTATTCTATTTGTTTTTTCTTTTACCATGACTTGAAAACAAATCTCTTCTACTTTGAAACCAACTCCCTTTTGTCTTCCTTTAACAAAAACAAAATATAAGGCATCTAAAGAATTAAATTTGAATTTACTTTATGGTAATCGAATGTATAAGTTAGTTTTTATGTTCTTGCTTTCAGTGGTCAACAACCTAAGAATATGAAGTTTGAATATCAGCAGGTAATTTATTTGAAATAAAAAAAAAGGATATTGGTTTTTAATACTCCCAACTTTCTCTCATTGGTAGATAACACTCCCAACTTTCGATTTGTCGCCCACCACTCCCAACTTTCACCCTATTTTCTTGTACCACTCCCCGTCTAAATGAACACTAACCTCGTTAATGTTTTGGACTAAAAGTGTTATTCATATTAGTTGAGAGGGTGGAAAAAAAATTTGTTTAAACTAAAATCTGATAACATATAACTAGAGAGAAAGAGAAATTTCAATAATAAAGAGAGAAAGCCGATGAGAGTGAAAGAGAACTCTTTATTAGTACTAAAATGCATACCCTATCCGTACCCTACAGGTAGGGTCGAGTATGAATTTGGGTATAAAAAAACCGATTCCAGGTTTTTTTTCGGGTTTGGTTCCAGGTTCAGGTTTTTGTGCACCTCTAGCCAAAGCATCAACAATAAATTATCATTGTCCAGGTTTGAACCTGAAACCTCCTGTCTAAAAAGCATGAACTCTGCTTAATACAAAGTAAATAGTATTTAATCATTTCAAACTATATTAAGCTTGTAAAAAGACCAATAAAAATATAGAGAAACAACTGTACATAACATAAACAAAAACCTGTATTGCAATACCCAACATCCCACCCTGCTTTTCTAGCTCACTGTTTCAAAACAAACCATAAACTGTCCTATCATAACCAGATTTACAAGGCAGGATAAGTCTACTCCTACTGCTTAACCAACCAAACAGATATAACTAAAACATAAACGCCACAAAACTAAAAAACATAAAAAGACATCAAACCAAAAACAGAACAAAAAGGTATGAAAAACCCTTCAGAAAAAACTAAGACACTACAGACTGGGCTTCAGATTATCAACCCTCCTATATTACACCCCCTTCTAAAATATCAATAACCTGCCATATTTTGCAAATTTAGCATCCATTCGCAACTCCATTTACCGCAACCGATCCGTTCTCAGTAAGCTTGGCCTCTTCTTTAACCGAATCAGGGGCAACAGTCTCTTCTTTATTCTTCTCAGCTATGCTAGATTTTTCTTCCCATGCCTATAAAAACACAACAATATTGTTAACAACTATGCAAACAACATAAAACAACTGGCAGATAGTAAATGTCGCATTGTCACATACTTGTTTCTGAAACTGTTGTTTCGCCTTTTTCTCTTGAATTCTCTTTTGACGGTCTTCGTAAAACTCAAAATCATCTAATATGCATTGCTTGCTAGAATGATCTTTGAATATTTTAATCACCTGCAACCCCTGCTCTAATTTCACCTAAACAAACATGCACATAAATTATTAACATATACCGATCACTTAATTATAGAACTTAATAATAAGAAATAAATGTGTGCCATAGATATAGATAAAATGTAATATACCTCTTGGGTGTCCCTGCTATTGGTTACTGGTTTATTCTCATTATATTCAAGAATAATGTGCTTCAACAAACTATTTGGGACATCTTTAACGATATGCCACTTAACAGGAAAATAACCAACCCATTTATCTTGTTGCCAATATTCCAAGCTTTTATTAAAATCAACTGGGCCGACCATTTCAGCAACACCAACAAATTGACCACTTGTATTGACCTGTTAAACAAATCAGGATTTATAAAAAACTAAATGGCGTAAGTGTTTTCTGGAAATCAATTTGTTAATTAAGTACATACCGAAAAAAACAGAAAAACCGGACAATTTTCAGGCTTCTGTTGGGCTTCTTGATATGCGGCATCAAGTTTTTTATTTCCATTTTGTGTACTGGACCAAACATTATACTTGATGCTTTTATGACCATCATCTTCACTATATGATTTAATAACAAAAAACTTAGCATCTGTATATGTTTCAGGAAAATCTGGCAAATTGTATTGCTCTCTATCTGGAACCACATATGCCTTATTTTTCTCAGCATCGCTAACTGGCAAAGTACCATCTTGCCCTTTAACGGTCACGGTGACTTCAACAGGGTCCTTCTGGTTCTTGGTGATTCGGGCCCTTGGGCCCCGGTTTAACTCATTCAGCCCATCACTGCTTTCGTTGTTATAACCGAAAATACCATTTCCTCTTCCTCGAGGTTTGTAACTGCTGTTATATGCCAACCAACTGTTCCCGTTCGGTGACCAATAAGTACTTGCCCCATAACCAAAACCCGACCCGTATGCACCACGGTATTGTCCGTATAACTTATTTGGATACATTCTGTTCATATATCCACTTGTTGTATTTGTGCCAGTCACTGGTCTTGAATTCTACAGAACACATATATATCATAAACATGAATATAGCAAATTAAAATTCAAATTAGAACAAAATATTAAAAAGAAAAAAACCAAAAACGAAAGGAAAAATAACTTTTAAGCATAGTAGTTATTAGTGTTTGATTTGTGAAGTAAGCCCATAAATGAACTGGACGTTCAGCAAACCATTCGACATCAAGTTCGTTTATGTTCGCTTGTTTTGGATTATTAATGTTTTTTTGTTTGCTGTAATACTCCTTTAAAAAATTTAGACCCATTACAGTTTAGTCCAACTTTAATAACTTCTTTACACTCAACAGACTGTTGTTTACATTTACTTTTAATTGGTTTTAACTCGATTTTGACGGTCATCCAATTTCAGACATTTTTGATTGTTTATGTTAGTGAATCATTCACTTATATTGTTAACGAACAAACAAGAAAACCATATCAGTGGCAGTTGTTTGTTCAGTTAAACTTAAACCAACAAACACCACCATGCTCTATTTGTGTTCGTTCAGTTTGTTTACAAGCCAAGCCTGTTGTGCAGATTTCAAACAAAAAACGAATTATAACTTACAAACATACCATAAACGAAGAATGCGGGCGAACAGTCTGATTCTTTGACGCAAAACTGTTAGCATTTATTAAAGGAGCAGAATTGGTACTGTTTCTAGATAGACCATTAGAATAAACTGGGACGTCCGACCATTGAAACCCGCTTTGTGTACCCCGATTATATGTCCCATTCGAGTTATAACCCGGATTCTGAAGTCCTGCCGGTCTGACCGAAGCAAAACCCGTGTTTCCCTTCATTGCATTTTCAACAGTCAATGGCGGTTGTCCGGCCGCTGCAGGTTTGGTTACATCACCTTTAGGCAGGACAGTGGGTTGACTCATGGGCTGGAAATACGGGCTCGGGTACTGATACTGTTGGGCTCCGTAAAGTTGACCGTCAGGGGCCGGAGTTGGTACAGGTGAACCAGCCGGAGAATACGGAGCATACGGTGCATAACCATAACCAGGGTACATCATTGACCCATTGTCACCATAAACACCCTAGTAGTAAACATAATAAACACATATTAATCAGCATAAACATAATGATAATATAGAAACTGTAATGTTACAAAAGAAATGATTGTTACATGAGACGTATCAACTCCTTCGGGGTTTAAGTATCTTGAATAGTCTTCCCAGCCATTGGTAGTCCCATCATAACCTAACATAGAATATAAAAATCATCAAGATTTTTAGTAACATAACAATAAGATGTTACTATTAACAGTATTTAAAATGTGTATTAAATTAAATAACCTCCATAATAATAGGGAGATGAGGCATAA
The DNA here is from genome assembly GCF_021521415.1 of Bidens hawaiensis. NCBI lineage: Eukaryota > Viridiplantae > Streptophyta > Magnoliopsida > Asterales > Asteraceae > Bidens > Bidens hawaiensis. The sequence goes on from NW_027491763.1 coordinate 673,433, forward strand.
GCATTAGGAAAATAAGCAACAGTTGGATCCATAAGATCTGGGATCAAAGGAGTCAAAGACCGGTCAACAGGTTGACTTTGACTATTATTATTATTATTCACTGAATCAACAGTGGGCTGCAAAGCATACAAACAGCATAATTAGTCTTCAGATCATGTAAACAAGTACTAAACAATGAAAGTTCAATAAAGTTCAATAATTAACCTTCTTAGCAGGCTCTGTGACTTCCAAAGGCTTGGATTGAGCATCCAATGATAAGTTTTTCAGCAAATCAGCTGCTTCTATTGAAAAATAAGTCAAAGAAATCAACTTTATACATATATAATCAAATCAAGCCCTAATTAATAAAGTAAGTTTAAATTAACACTAATCAGTTCTCTAATTATTAATCAACAAAGTTCAAATCACAGCATAACAGTCAGGAACAATTAACAAGTAATAACAGGTGATTTGAATAAAGATGAAGCAATAATAATAACAGAGGATACGATCTGCAGGAGGAGCAAGGGCGGCCATGGATAGACTGGATCTTGAAAATGGATAAGAAGAAGATAATAATAATAAAAATAATAATAAGATAGAATAATAAACCCTAGAAAAAAGGGGTTTTTTGATTTGAGATAGAATATTATTAGAAATTAGAATTAGAAACCCTAATAAATAGATAGATGAGATTCGGCGGCGGCAACTATGAAGCAAAGGGTTTTGAAGCAACAGAAAGAAAAGAAAGGTTTTGATCCACCAAAAGTGGTGATTCAAAATAGCACCACGAAGGTTGTGTTTGTTTTTGATTAAAACATCTGCAGGAGGGGTGATGTCTGCAGGCGCGCAGACATCACCCATGAAGACTGTTTGTTTTTTTTTTAAGATAAGATCTGAAATCAGCTTCTTTTATCTTAAAAAAGAAGCTAAAAATTATTGCTTCACACATCTTCACCCTACCTGCTCTCCTGCTGCCTCCTCTCCAACCATCCAAAAACAACAATAAGCATCCCATAAACTCCGGCCAGATATGATTCACCTCCGTCATCGCCTCCGGCAACTTCATCGTCGCAAAAATCCTCATCACCCCACCGGAAAACTCAGCACTAGCCTCCGGCACTTCAAACGCAATCTTCCCTTCAACAATTGACGAGTAGGAGCTAATATTATACGTCTTCACCGTCATCGATCCGTTGGAACCCTTGAACGCGATAAACGATTGAGCCCCCGCCATTCCGGTCCCGATGGGATTAATCGCCCATGCCACCCATCCATTTCGAATCCGGTGTACAACGGTGAGGAAAACGGGAGAAAGAGTAGGGTCGCCGGAAATACGCCGTTTGAGACGCCGGACACGTCGCCGTCACGGTTGGAGACGGAGGAGACGTCTTCTGGCGACGACGAAGACGTTTGTGGCGGTGGTGATTCGAATAGTAACAATGGAGTTTCTTCTACATCGTCTTCTGGAACTCCTTGTACTTCCCTTTCTTGGTGATATTAATGAATTAATAAATAATTTATTAATTAATGTGTTTGAATTTTCAGTTTATGCAGACAGTGTTAACTTATAAAAACAAACAGTCTTATTTTTTCAGCTTACAGAGCTTCAGACCACATCTTCAGCTGCAGACATAAAAACAGATGAAATCAGCTTACAGACAGTTTATGTCTGCAAAAACAAACAGCACCGAAGCTTAATAGCTTATACCTTTCACCCTTATGGTATCAAAATATGTGTGTTTTCAACCCCTTAACATTTCAAAATGTATATACGTCTCGGACATTCTTGTTTTCGGATGGACAAGGGGAAGTTAGTTTGTATAATCCTTACCGGAGTATCTCCTTTCTCCACAATTGTCAAGTAGACCTTGTATGTGTTGAGAATCAACACTGTCTTCAATCATTTTGTTTTTGATACATTTGGGTCTCTACCTCTGAAGTTGCTACGTTTATGAAAAAAGTTTAGCGGTTCGTGCATAGTAACTTACTGATGCCGAAAAACTATAACTTTGTTTTCAATAGGATCCGTTTTGCTATTCAAAAGTGGATGCCGGCACAGCTTGTTGTTCGTTTATTTGTCTCATTGTTGTAATTTAATCATTTTTTTCCAGTATTAAAGTTAATATCTATTTTATTTACAAAATCATATTTCCATGTATAGAAAATCACTCTAGCTAAATCTATACTATAGATAACATTACTTACATATTTTTAGCAACATGTTTAATAGATATTAATGAAATAATGCTTTCAAACTTACAAATACTAATGGCTTGAAAATAAACTACTTCTTCCGTCCTATAAAAAGTGTCATGGTTTGAAAAATACGAAGTTTAAGATAGATTGAATGTTTACTTTTTTTGCTTACCAAGTGACAATAATACCCTTGAAAATTAGGTTTATAAATATTTTTATTAATGTTAGTTGTGTATGTAAGGGGTAAACTTGTAAGTTGTAATTGACAAATAAATTTAGAAAGTGAATATTTGTAATGAGGTAAGGAAAAAATATAGACACTTGACGTAGGGAGTAGTTCATATAATAAATTATATAATTGAATTGTTTTAGGCTGTTAAATCCTTATTTATTTTCTACAATACCTTTGTAATTCATTAAAACTTTGGTAATTGTTGTGTGGCTCTCAGTTGGCTCATATTCAACACGCCATCCTTGTCTTATTATATATCACATATCATCATTTTATCCGAGCCACAAAAACATTCAACATCCCCCTTGTCTTGTTATATCTTATTGCATCATCAATGGTGATGTTTTTTTAGAGCTGGAACCATGTCTTTATGACACCTGCCAACCCATTTTTCTCTCTTGACATGCCCTACACCACTTGCGTAATCTAGCACGTAATTATAACCCTGAGACGATCTTCTACCTCCAACTCACTTTTATTTTTCTAAGAACGTCTAAAAACATCTCACTGTTGATGTTATTTATCTATTCTATCATCTTCTCATATTTTTTTAAGATAGTGATTGGATATGAGTTATAAAATTCAATAGTGTGATCATTTATAGAAGAATGATCCTGGTTATCAAATGATTGAATGATCGAGATCAATTTACTGTTTTGAAGGCCCAATTTGATAAAGAAAAGGGGACAACTTGCGGGTCACGATAAGCAAATAAGAGAACAATTACAAATTAAAACTACCACCAAACAACAATGCAACTCCACAAACTACAATGGGAAATTAAGAGAATTAAACAAACACCAAGCTTCCAAATTTAAGTTAGCTTTTTGTCTCATATGCTTCACCCATTTAAATGATGTGGCCATCGTTTATCACTTTGTTAACCGAAATAGGAATGTTTTTGAAGATCTTATCATTCCTAGACCTCCAAATTAACCAACATTTGACAAAAGAAATTGTGTGAATAGTTAGGTTCTCCTCCTTATTGCTTTTGTGTTTATTTGAGAATTCTAACACCTATTTAACCGAATTAAAACACGATGTTGTCGATAGCTTTACCCAATTATGAATAATGGACGAAATCCATTTTGTCACGCGACATTTAACCATTGAAAGTACCGAAGTTTATCGATAGCTTTACCCAATTATAGAAACATTCCACGCAACACACAAGTATCATCCCTAAAGTTTATACCTCTCGTTAGCAATGTTGTTTTTGTTGATATACGATCAAGTAAAAATCTCCAAAGTGAAACAAGTTATTTTTATCGACCCCAATTCAACCATATAAACCCCTTTAACACCAAATGGTTTTATTGTCAGGTTCCCACCTTAGCGACTTTATCCATCTCTCCATACCCAAACATGTGTGTCATGATTCAAACTTGATGTTGACAGCAGCTCTAAACAACTAACCAATTATGCCTTTCGTGTGTTTGAACGTGGTTCTCTAATCCACCTCCATAACCATTTTTGCCTTGTTGTTTTCCAAATAACAACAATTTTTCATTAATACATCTTTAAGTTATTAATAGAACTTATAACGAAGGAAACAAGGATTTTAAAAGTGAATCGCTAACCCAATCAATAAGCCAAAAATGATTTTTGTCTCTCATTCACGTGCGAACGCTTAACCTGTCTATCTTCACCTAGTTGTCTAAGGAGTCATACTATTCAGTCTACATGCGCCTCTCCATGTCTCGTTTTTTTTTGTTCCGAAACCGAACCCCAATCTTGAATGCTCATATGAACCCCAGTCTTGAATTTTAGATTTGTATATTGACCAGTTAGCGAGTAGAGCCACATTTACAGCCTTTATTCCCCAGTTCTTATCTAGAACTATTATTTTGCCACGCCACCCAACTCACCTACGAAACTTAGATGACATTCATAAAAAAACATCTAAAGAATTATGAGTACAACACATACTCTTTAGCATAAAGTAGTGATCGGGTTTATTATTCATGTTTCGGATAGTTCGGGTTGGGTCATTTAGGCCTTTTTGTGTATTATATTGTATCCGATAACCAACCCGTATCATAATCGGATTCGATTTCGGTTATCGTGTAATCATGTTCCTCCAATCAGCTAATTCAAGTTTGGACTTATTTGTTAATAATATCTTTTTTTTTCTGATTCGGATACTACACTTTTGGTTCGAAAGATTCCAACCCTCATGCCATTTGAAAAGTTAACCTGTATTCCTGAATTCTTTATAACATGCTAAAACTTGAACTAATGTAATCGCGTTTCGGCTCAATCGGTTCAAGTTATTCATGTTTTTTTATTTTAAAAAGACCTAACTAATACTCGTACCCGACCCTGATAACAATGGGTTTTTAGGTAACGAGTGGGCCAGGCTAATCCATACATGGGCCGAAAGTAAAAAAGAAAAGAAATCAAATAAAACGGGCGAAAGTGTAGGTATATATAATGAAGGGTCGTGGCGCTATTTGATTCGCCTCTTTTAATTCGTACAAAACCCTCGCAAACCAAAAGCTAGGGTTTTTGAAGAAGATCAATTAATTAATCAATCAATCGCATCTACTCTCACCATGGCCGCCGTCGTTCCTCCTGCAGATGGTACTAACTTCCGTTTAATTACACCTTCATTAACGATTTGAGCCGCCGGAAATCTCAATTTTGTACTAGTTGTTGCTTAATTCAAGTCTTATTTGTTATAATTTAGCACCTAGGTTTTACTTTAGTAGATTAATTGTTTTGTTAGGGTTTAACCGTATAAGTTTATTTTATTAGGTTAGGTTAAGTTTTTTTATTAAGTTAATAATATTGTTTGTTATGAAGCTGCTGATTTGCTGAAGAAGTTATCACTGGATTCTCGAACGAAAGCCTTCGAGCCCAATAAGAAGGTTAATTCTTTGTTACTAAATACATGTTTTTTATGAGTTTAATTGAGATTAAAAAAGTTTAATTACATGGCTGATTGTAATGGTTGTGTTTGTAGTCTTTTGCAAACATTGGAAACAGTCAGGTGCAACCTACCAGTTATGTGGATTCGTCGATGGCTTATTATCCCAATGGTTATAGTTATCCTTCATCCACTTATTATTATGGAGGTAATCGACATTATAATAGTTAATAGTAAAACTAACTTTCAGTTTTTAATTTTGTGTTGTTGTAAATCTGTTTTAGGTTATGATAATGTTACCAGTGATTGGAGTAATTACTCTAGTTATGTGAATCCGAGTGGAGTTGATTTGGCTCATATAAGAACTTTTGATATTTGTTTTTATTGTGAGTTTATACGCTGTAATTTTGTTTTGTTTCGTGACTATATTTGTGCTTAACTACAGGGTGGTTATGGTTATGGTTACGGTTACGGTTACGGTTACGGTTATGCACCATATGGATCGTATTCTCCTGCTGGTTCGTCTGTGCAAACCGTTGGTCATGATGTTGCGATGTATGGTGCCCAAACTTGCCAATACACTAGTCCTTATGTCCAACAAATGACTCCGACCGGTGGTCAGTACTCTGCTACTGCCAGCTATTCTAGGGGTGATATCACAACACACACAGCTGCAGGTCAATCACCTTTGACTGGCAGTACACTCGCGAGACCAACATCGTATCAAAACTTAGGTTTCAATGTTAACGGTTAATATGGAAGGGGTTCACAAGTTGCTATGAATACAACATCCGGATACACGAACCATATATATTCAAACAAGTCTTATGGTCAAAACAGAAACACTTATCAGTCTAGTTATGGTTATGGAACCAAAGCCTATGATTTACAGAGTAACGCCTCTGGTTGGTCCACTGTTGATAACAAGTTTAAACTTAGAAGTCAAGCCAATAGTTTCTTCGGTTACACCAATGAAAGCAGTGTTGGTTTAAATGAGCTGAATCGTGGTCCTCGGGCTATAACCACTAAAAACCAAAAGCCAGTTACACCAATTACCATTGCTGATAAGGGACAAAGTATAACTGAAAACGTGCCAAAAGAAGTTAAAAAGTTCAACATCGCACCTGACAGAGAGCAATACAACAAGGCAGAGTTTCCTGAAACTTATCCAGATGCTAAGTTTTTTATAATCAAATCTTATAGTGAAGATGACATTCACAAGAGCATTAAGTACAATGTTTGGTCCAGCACACAAAGTGGGAACAAGAAACTTGATGCTACATATCAAGAAGCCCAACAGAAACCCGAATCATGCCCTGTTTTTCTTTTTTTCTCGGTATGTTTTCGTTACCAATTAACGCTTATTTATCTTATCAATATCAAGTTTTGATTTTTACAACTTATTGTAGGTTAATACAAGTGGACAGTTTGTTGGTGTGGCTGAAATGGTGGGACCAGTTGACTTTAACAAAAGCTTAGATTACTAGCAACAAGATAAATGGGTTGGTTGTTTTCCTGTTAAGTGGCATATCGTTAAAGATATCCACAACAGTTTGTTGAGGCACATTGTTCTTGAATACAATGAAAACAAACCTGTTACCAATAGCAGGGACACCCAAGAGGTATTCTTTTATAATTCATATCCCAATTACTTGACATGTTTAATTGTTTATCTTGCTTTTACGTCAATTAACATTATGTTTATAACTTTATGTTCAGGTGAAGTTAGAGCATGGGTTGCAGATGATTAAGATTTTCAAGGAGCATTCTGGCAAGCAATGTGTATTAGATGACTTTCAGTTTTATGAGGACCGACAAAAGAAAATTCTGGAAATTAAGGCAAATCAGCAACGGTTTCAGAAACATGTTAGCTACACACTTATACTAATGTTTAATGTTTTGACAGTTTGTGTTATTGTAGTACTGGCTTCTTATAGTTTTTGTGTTTTTTTAGGCATGGGATGGAAAACTTGCAATTGATGAGAAGTTTAAAGAATGTGTTAAAGTGGAGGTTGTGAATGATTTGTCGCGTTTGGTCAATGAGGTCAACCTTGCAGATAGCGTGGAAGATGCAGTGGCCAAACCTGCAGAGAAGTGAGTTGACCATGCCGCCTTTTGTGAAATGGGAGAACAGGAAGAAAAAGATGTTACAGGTAGTATTTTAGGGAAAATGTAAATTGATGATGGTTCCCATGTTCTTTTGTGATGGGCTTTTATATGGTTATTTTATCCTGTTAAGTTATTGATGATTAGGTTTCTTTATTTTGAATATCCAACTTTTTTTTCCTTTTCATTTTTAGTTTTTAGTTTCTTTTCAGTCCTTGTTTGTCTCGTTCTAAATCATGTTGAGTACCGGCAAATATGATGTTCAATATAACACTCAAGTCACGTATCATTCATGAATCTAAACATTGCAAACAGGGTATAAACTCCTTCTGATGAAGAGTAACGTGTAAGGAGTAAAATGTATAAAAGCTACCAATTATCGAAAACTATAGTTTATCGTATATGCTTCATGAAAGAGAACTTTATTTGGAGCTAAGCTATAGGTTCACGAAAACAAAATAATCTACTCTACAGTATTTTTATGAAAGTTATGTATTTTTATAGTTTGGTGAAAAAATATTTTTTTGATTAGAAGATTGTTAAGATTTAAAGAAAATATAGAGATGTATGATAAATTGATGCAGTACACTTATTTGGTAAAAAAGTAAACTCAACAATATCCATATATGTAATCTGCAAAGCAGTTGCCTTTAACCAAAAGCAATAAATATAATACTTTGTGTTGTGTAGCCGAGTCAGTTTTCTAAAGACTAAAGTAATCTGGTTTCTGACCTTTTCACTAAAGTAAAATCTTATTATTTGATTTACTTGTATAAGGCAAATTGCCTTAGGCTAGTTGGTTTGTGTATAAAAGGCATGACTACAGTTAAAAACACTTTAAAGTTGAATACATGTTTAACTTATAATGGAAGCTTTCTGGTGCATTAAAGATTGCTATTTTGGACCGCACTTATAATAGCCAATTATAAGGTGACAGAAGTTTACTCAAAAGCTTTATCTTTCAAGAAAAACATGCAGAAAGTTGGCTTGAAAGCTAAAAATAGACCCAACATAATCTAATCAGAAATTCAGAATCACTTTTAAAATTCAAAAGCCTACAAAGGTAAACAAATTCTAACGTACGGAAGCCAATTATTAGGTACACTATTACTATGTAACTATAGTATGGGTGTTTTTCGGGTTTTTCAGGTTGAGTTCTTCGGATTTCAAAATTTTAATTTTAGACGGTTTTTTCGGATTTTGGGGTATCTAAGAAAACAAAAGGCAAATAAAAAAGTAAAGAAAAGCTACAACACGAAAACCACATATTCTTCTTTACTCGTTAAGTAAATAATCAAATTATAAATATACCTAACCTGGTAAAGCAACGTTTTATCCTATTCGGTTGTTACTAGAAAAGATATATATAAACACTAAAGAGTCGATCAACTAGGTGGAATAGAAACAAGTGGAATACATAATTAATTATAATATCAATTTTTTAAACAAATAAATTACTCAGGTTTTTCGGGTTGACGGAAAACCTAGAAATCAAACCCATGAACCAACCCGAATTGCTTCGGTTCGAGCTGGCCTCTTCTCGGGATCGGGTTTTCTCTGGTTGGGTTTCAGGTAAAAGTGGCAACCCTACACTGTACTAACTGTAGCCGTACGACTGTGGCCTGTGGGGTCCTACGGAGCATAGAAACGTCATGTGTCGTTGCTGCTCTATTCGTGGTGTCGGTGTTGCACGGTAAATTGTTATTTAAAACAAAAAATCAAGGTTAATATCAACCTGATTGCCAAAGAAATTTTGAACAAAAAAATCAAGTTAATTTGCACAGCATGTTTAAAATTATCAGATCTAAGTAACAGGCTTCACTTGTTTTGAACACCAACCTAAATTTAATTAAATTAAACTACATGAATTAATAACCAATCAACACACCAACTCGTTGTACAAGCATACGATGCTGTTAACATCTAATTTTTTTTAGCCAGTTTACTCGCCACGCAGTTAGCTACCCCCCAACATTTTACCACCTCAGTTTTCAATAGCTAATTATATGACCAGAATACATATAAAATTTAGGGAGACGTTTAATGCGAATACAAAACTTCAAGTCGAATGTAAATTTTGAAATCTATTCTGCAAACCAGACAAAATAGATCAACTAAACAAGATACGATAAACAACCCAACCCACCATGCAATTCCAACTTTTCACACAAACCAGATTGACAAGGCAGGATCATACTGCTTCCTACACATAGATTGAACAGAAAAAAAAACATAATACTGAAGGGCACAAGGAGTGATTTTTAAGAACGAAAAAGAAAAAACTAACGAAACAAAACAAAAGATTCCACAAGACCTAAAAAGAAAAAAACCCAAACCCTGTTAGAAGCTGAAGAACTATAAAAAGAGATCAGACCCACCAACACAACCTTCTCCAATCTGGATCCTCCTCCTATTATACATGTCAGAACACCAGTTCACTCTCCTAAACCTTCACTTGTATAAACTCCGAGGACGGATCCTGTTCAGGCAGTGCATCTCAAAGGGCTATAGTTGAGAATCTTTAAACTCTAAGGGCCTCCTTTGGGACACTGCCATGCACATGGCTGAACTTAGCAACCATTTGCTACAATCTTGTCATCTGCAGGTTTCACGTCTCCATTTATAACAACTTCTTGGGGAGTTTCGGTTGATGTTGGTGGTGTAACTGCAACCTCCACTTTGATTCCCTCCTCGGGGTTTCCTTCCCACACCTAAATTATATTAAAAAAATTACTATTAATTAATTAACTTCAGAAACAAATCATAAAAGTGAAGAAACATTGAATCTTTGGGCATGCCTGTTTCTGAAACTGCTGTTGTTTCGCTTTCTTTTCTTGAATTCTCTTTTGTCGATCCTCATAGAATTCAAAATCGTCTAGGATGCACTGCCTGCTTGAATGCTCTTTGAATATCTTGAGCACCTGCAATCCCTGTTCCAACTTCACCTGAAAAGTACAGAACTTATTAACATCGGAAGACAATATTAAAAAGAAACATTCTTTTAACAAAAAAATAGTAACATACCTCCTGAGTATCCCTGCTATTGGTAACAGGCTTATTCTCATTGTTTTCAAGAGTAATATGTTTCAACAAGCTGTTCGGTAGATCTTTAACAATATGCCACTTCACAAGAAAACAACCGATCCATTTATCCTGTTGCCAGTACTCTAAGCTTTTGTTAAAGTCTACCGGGCCGACCATCTCAGCAACTCCAACAAATTGTCCACTTGTATTAACCTACAACGATTTTTAAAAATTAAAACTTGATATCAGATGGTTAAAACAAATGAATAATAGTAACAGAAGATGTGTAAAACATACCGAAAAGAAAAGAAAAACAGGACATCCAGGCTTCTGTTGAGCTTCCTGATACGCAGCATCAAGCTTCTTGTTACCATTTTGTGTACTGGCCCAAACATTATACTTGATGCTTTTATGAACATCATCTTCACTGTATGATTTGATTATGAAGAATTTAGCATCTTCATATGTATCTGGAAAATCAGGCAGGTTGTATTGCTCACGGTTTGGAGTTGAGCTCACTTTATCCTTGGTCTCAGCCTCCTTCTCAACACCTTCAGTATGTGTAAGATTTAGCGGAGTAAGATTTTGACCCTTTACAGCTAAAGTGATTGGGGTCAAAACCTTTTGGCTCTTTACAGTTCGAGCTCGCGGTCCACGGTTCAGCTCGTTAAGGCCATCACCGTTTTCATTGTTATAACCAAAAAACCCGTTGCCTCTACCTCTTGGTTTGTACTTGTCTGTTGCTAACCAGCCACGTCCATTAGTTTGGGCATCATAACCGCTTGATCCATACCCGTAACCAGATCGATAGTTGGTACCGTACTGGCTGTATAACTTGTTCGGATACATACGATTCAAATACCCGCTTGTAGTATTTACACCTGACATCGGTCTTGGACTCTGCAACCCCTATATCAATCATAAAGTTTATAATAACAAAACTAAGAATTTTAAAATTGTTAAAAGTATGTGATTAACATGAATACTTGCATACCATAACATGAGAATGAGGACGAAGATTTTGATTTCTTGATGCATTGCTACTCGCATTGTTAACAGAAGCAATGTTGGAATTGTTCCTTGCTTGTCCATCAGAATACAATGTTGTGTCTAACCACGGGATCGGAGAGTGGAGCCCATCAAAACCGTATCTTGGATCTTGATAACCATTTTGCGCACCTCTTCCATAAGAACCAAATGCATTAAAATTTGTATTCTGGTATGGAGTCGGTCTTATTGGTGCTGGAGCAGTGGTTCCCTTGCCACCATTAACAACGCTGTTCACATTTCCACTAGCAGTGTCAACAGTCAAAGATGGCTGTTCTGCAGCTGCAGAGGGAGCATTCTCACCTTTGGGAGGTAGTGCAGCCGATGAGTACGATGCGCTGATCGGAGTCAATGGTTGGAAATAGGGGCTTGGGTATTGGTACTGTTGAGCATCATAAAGTTGACCGTCATGACCAACTGTTGGAACAGGTGAAGCAGCAGGTGAATACGGACCATATGGTGCATACCCATAACCGTACATATCACCATAAACTCCCTGTAAGAAAATTACAACCAGTTACTATCATTAATAAAACCACAAGCTATTTACCAAGTACAAGACTTAAACCAACAAGTCTTACATGAGACAAATCGACTCCCTCAGGATTCACATATCTTGAGTAGTCACTCCAATCATTGGTGGCCCCATCGTATCCTAAACAACGATCGGCAATATATTAATATACACTAACACGATAAAAAGACGAAATATAAAACGTGATCTGATTCTACATATAAATACGCATCAAAGTACCTCCGTAGTAATAAGCAGTAGACGGGTAGTTGGGAAAATAAGCCACTGCCGGATCCATAAAATCGGGAATCAAAGGGGTGACAGACCTATCTATCGGTTGGTTTTGAGCATTCCCGGTGCCGGTGGTATCATCAGAAGGCTACATAGTAAACACATAATCAGCATACAACTAGACTAAAGTGAAAACCATATTAACTACTTTTTAACCATTGGTATAAACTATAATACAGCATATATAGTTACTTAAATCCTAAGTCTGACCTTCTTGGCAGGCTCGGGGATTTCCAAAGTCTTTGATTGAGTTTCCAATGATAGTTTATTGAGCAAATCGGCAGCTTCTGTAGCAGATAAAGTCAAGAAAAGTCCATTTTTCCCAAATTTAAATTAATCACAATAACAAATCTAACCACACAAATCATTCTGCTAAACCCTATAAATCACAAAATATCAATAATAATAATATAAAACAAGATCAAGATCCAAATCAGCCTCAGCAATCTCATTCCCAACTTATAAACCCTAAACATAATTAATTAAATAATAATTGCAAAAAACAGCTATCAGCTACTAAAGATCTTACACTCCTAAACATTTCACACTTCATTCATCAGTCTAAGTAACAAAAACAACACACAAATCAATCAAAACAAATAAATCAATCAAAAACCCTAATATCTCAAATCAATAACCACAAACAATAGCTTCAACACTTCAATTTCACCATCACAGATCACAAAGTACTCAGATCCAATCCAATTCAATCAAACACGATCCAAACTTCACATACACAACCAATTCAAATGAATTAACAGATGAACAGTAAACAAAAGGATACGACCTGCAGGAGGAACAACGGCGGCCATGACTGGAGCTTAACAAACAGATAGATCTTCAAAAACAGTAAACAAATAATAAGTTTTTGAATTAGGATAAACAGAAACCCTAGGAGAGAGAAAATGATAATAACGAAACGAAAGGAGATTCAGCCGCCACGAGTGAGGGTTTTGAAAGAGGAGATTTTGATTATTGCAACTGTGATTCAAATAGCACCACGCGAGTAGATAATATTATGTTACGGGTTTGGTCCTTTGAAAGTTTTGAAGGTGACGGGTTTGGTCCTTGGAGTTGGGTGCCAGCGGTGTTGGTGTGTGGATGTACAGTCGGTTTGCCACGTGGTGGATGGTGAGTGGTGTGGTGTCGTCACTCGTGGTAAGATCGTGGAGTGTGATTGGTCTGTGAGTTTGGGTAGGTGACTGTAGGTGAGGTTTACGGGGTTTGGAATTACGTTTTTTCTTTTGGTTTAATATTGTGTTTTTGGTAAGGCGGGTTTGGTCCTTTTAGAAGTGGTGTTTGGATAAAAGTTTTATAAAACTTTTTTTATGGATATTTAATCTTTTTTTCAGATAATTGAAACATAAGATAAACAGTAAAAAAAAAAGTTTGTTAAAAATAGGCAAGTTTCATAGTGGCAATTTAATTCAAATTTTAAAAATAATGATAGCAGTAATCAAAGTAGTCAAGACTTGTATATTTTTTTATTCTTTTTTATTTCAAACGGGTAACGAAACACCACCAAACTACCTCATTTTATCTCATTACCATTATAACTACGGAAATATGAAATATCATGTGTTTCAATCACCTACACACGATTTTAAAAAAATGTATACATGATAACGGTTTTTTATGAGAAGCATGTCAATTGTATCAAGTTATGAGAAGCTATGTCTGGTTCACCGAATTTGGTCTTCTTCTTTGATCTTGTAAAATTACGAAATTTGTAAATGGAAGAGATCAGGGCCGTCTTCGAGAATTTAAATGTCTCGGCCGAGCCAAAATAAAAATGTCCGTAGGCCTTAACGAAAATTTTTTATTCGCTAACGTACATGGATAGAACTTTTATATATCGATTTATTATAAACATAAACTATTATGAGCATGTAATAATCTCATGAACCATTACAAATAACCTTATTTTTAACACCAAAAAACATATATGTGTAATATGTATAAAAAAGCTTGTGTCCCCGAAACTTATGTGCCTCTACCGATTGTGTGTCTCGCACACCCTCCAAGCCTCTCATCTCCCCTAAAAGAGATCACTAAAAAAAGTTGGTTATGGGGTTTTTAAAAGGTTGTTTGTAAATGGGTCCAAGTATACTTGAAATAATTTTAAAAAACAAAAGGTAACGAAAGCTCGAATGCCGGTCCACACTTTATCCCCTTCTTTTGACGTTTTTTAATTGAGACTTGTTATTCATAGTTTTCACAATAAGTAGCTTAGTTCTTAAGCATTCTTGAAAGCTAAGTTTTGACCTTCCACATGAAGGATAAAATTCAAAACAAAATAGCAAGACTTATACAAACTTGTAGCGTTGGAATTCTTCTAACCTTGCAATTTTATAAGGCTTTGGTTATTTACACATCCTTTGTATTATTTAAACACTCGTCATACGAGTAGCATTCTTGAAAGCTAAGTTTTGACCTTTCACATAAAGGATAAAATTCAAAACAATTTAGCCAAATTATTCAAACTTGATTTCGAGTAATCGTCACAAAATGGCAACATACTATTCAAACACTCATACGAGTAGTGCGAGACCTATACAAATCGTATGATGAGTGTATAATAACATGAAACATGATGATGGCACACACACAAATAATGAACGAATATTACATCATTTTATAAATATTCAATCATAATATTGACCTGTTTTATAAAAATATTGAAACTTTTAACTTTAACTTATAAATATTTTGAGTTTATAAAATATTAAAAGTTGATAATATGTGTTGTAAACTTTTTTTACATGCCGCGATTCCAATTTATAAGATACTAGTTTTTATCCCCCGTATTACGGGGGTTGCTTTATATTATTTGTTCTAATACTTATTTATTTTTGCATTTATATTTTTTTATTGTATGAAATTTAATAATATACTTATGGCTTGATGAGACCCAATGGTTTTTTAATTATAAATAATATTTATGAAAGTTAATAATATACTTATGGTTTGATGAGATCCAAGACCCGTTTATTTTTTTACTATCAAATTGGTTTTTTAATTTAAATAATATATATATATATATATATATATTAAAATAAATAAGATATTAATTTTTAGTATATCGTATTTTATATGATTTTTACATCAATAATTTGGTGAGAATAATTTTTAATTTAATGAGATGTTATAACCCGTTTAAGAAATATCTGGGTTTGATAAGACCCATACCCATGAATTCAGGTCAAATGCATGAGAATCGTTCATTTAAAAATCAAGCAAATCTGGTGACTCCAAAAAGGGGGGAGCGACCACATCGCGACACCTAAGATTTTTTGGTTTTCGTTTATATATATTATTGAAGGGGTATGCACCCGCCTTAACATCGAGCGGGGCGGGTCAACCCACAAGATATAGACAAGAGGCTTGAAAACCTATGCGCAAGCGCATGGATGTCATGAAGACACAAAGCAAAAACCTATGCGCAAGCGCATGAAACATCTGCGCGTGGCGCATATCACATATGCACACAACACACACATTTAATGTGAGAATAAAGAGAAGACCCTGCGCATCCCCGGGATAGGCGCATAAAGGCCGCGCGTAAGCGACACACAACAAATGAGACAATAGTCTAATCCAAATCAGGATAAGGACAACCATGATTGTACTCATCAGACAACCTTCCAGAAGGTATCTTTTAAGGAATAAAGAATGTGCTGATGTTGACAGCTGCCAATGAAGGGTGGACAACTCAGCAAAGCCCATGTGCCACCACGTGATGGCACATGGGTCAGGTGAAAGACCTTGGTCAGAGAATAATCAATGAAAAAGCACCAGGTGTCCTAAGTACACGTGACGCGAAGCAACAGGAGGAGGCCAAAAGGGCCCCAATTGGGTCTGAGCCAAATCATTGGAAACCCTAATACTATAAATACCACACCACCTCCACAGTTGGGGGCAGGCAAGAAAATATACTTTAAGTCCTTTACTCATTTTCAGATCTTGATTATCCTCTCCTACAATATCTGATTCTCACACCGGAGGGTTACCCCAAAGAGGACCCCTCTGTCCCTTTCTGAGGGGTAGGCTCACGGTACTGTTCGTTTTGTAGGTGGAAGAACTCGTATCTCGGAAAACCATCGGTGATATAGCACACTAGTACCCGAGGAACGTTGATCGTATACAAGTAAGTCGATACACGCTTCTTCATTATAGATGCTTATGTACATAGAATAAGTAACATAGTAGTAAATAATAAATGGGTTGAGTCCGGATTGAACTCAAGATTGAAAAACCTCTCATGATCGGGGGCTTGAGATTTAAAATTTTAGCTTGAAACAAGTTCAGTTCAAGTTCTACTAAGTTAAACATGCATAGCTCAAGTTTAGATGAGCTCGACTCTTAATTAAAATTCATAAGAATGTATCAGAGCTTATGTGGCAGTTGTTAATGTTGTGTTTTTTTTTGTTCCGTTGACATTTATTTTTCTCTAACTTCGACTTTGTCGAACTTGTTAAGTATGATTAAACTATTCAACAACTAGTTTTTGTTAGCGCGTGCCATGGGTGATCTACATTAGATCATGCGTCACCCTGTAATCTTAGATCTCTTGACTCAAGCTTGCGGGTTCCCATTATCAATCCTTGCATCGACGACGAGTCTTCTCTTTTTGTTGCAAATTAGTAATTTTGAATGACTTGGTTGTTCAACATACAGCTATGCCACTCCATCGACCATTGCCTTCAATTTACACATGTGAAAATTCTTGGTATGAATTAGAACAAAATTCTAGCTAATGGTCTATGGTTGAAGTGAGTGATTAGTCATCATTATTCTCTTGGTAGTTTTATCCGTGTGTGAGTCATTCTTGTACGATTTTATGATACATGACAAAGAAATCATGAATATATGATAAATGTTTCTCGTGCATATATGTAATCTGGTACGAATAAATCTTCTTTGATACGAGTGTTCATTTCCAAAATCTTGTACAAAGGTTTAATAAATGTGAAATTTCAAATTTTATGTAACAAACTAACAATCATGTATCATTAACTTTATCTTTATATGTAGTTTTTTCTAATAGCGTTTGAAACCACCCTTTATTTATGTGTTGCTCTATTCTTTTTCTGTCTGATAATTCCTTCACATTTTTAATACTAAATCATGAATCACAAACTTATATTCAATTACAGAAATTAGCAATACCTTCTTAAAAAAATAATCTTGGATGGTGACATTTTCTTAATGGTTAACAACATCACCAAAGACAAAAGTAGGCAGCACGATTATTCAAATTGTAAACCTAATTGAAGAATATATGTTAAAATTATAAGAATGAAGGAGGGTTGTAAAGTAGCTTAGCTCAAGCTCGCATATTCAGTTTAAAAGCTTCTGTTTGGATGGTGACATTTCCCAATAGCCTTTTATTGCGGTACGCGACTTTTTTTTGAACGGTGAGTGTTACCTTTACCCATACTCACTTCTAAATTACTTTTTGTTTAGGCTTGCACCTCGTAGCCTTGGTTCCAGGTATTTTACTAAACAAGATAATGTCAAATTAGGGCCGGCCTTAGAGGGTGGTAGGGTAGTCGGCGACCACATGCCCGATTTTAAAAAAAAATTATATGTATTTTTATGGAAAAAAAATGTTTCAACATAATTACATAACCAATTGCTTGGTTAAGTGGCAATGGGGTGTGACATCCAACCAAAAGATTGTGGATTTTAGTCTTAATTGAGACATTTTTCATCTTTGACCCAAAAAAAATTTCGTCTTCTCGGAGCCAGCCATGTGACATAAAAACAAGCGGGTGATCAGGAGGCCCATTAACTAGAAGCTTATAAAGCACTAAGCCCACAAATCACAGCACGTATAAAGCACTAGGCCAGTAGGCCCCACAAAAAGCCCAAGGTTTAACGTCCATAAAACCCAACGAAGGCTTTCATGAACATGCAGTTTCACACTTTCACTAGAAGTTACAATTTGTTTAAAAAAAAGGCCAAAGGCTATGTGTAGTGGAGGAGCTACAAATTGGGGTGAATTGCGACATGTGGCGCCCAGTCGACAAGAGATGAGAATTTGTTTCTGAGGTGTAATGGTGTTATGGTTTAATATATACATATATACATATATATATACAACACACACAAACAATATAATAATAATAAAAAAAAGAAAAGGAAGAACGGTGACCAGGAGATGTTGCCCCCGCCCCTTTTCGCCCAAAAATCGTCGGGGGGGGGGGTTCCACCCTCTCGTCGCCCCACTACAGCAAGCCTAACGCGGTAACGCCTAAGGCAAAACACCTAGGATCTAATGACTCGCACCTAAGGCCTAACGCCCCAGTCATTCACTCACTCATCTCGCTAGAAGCCATGATTTGTTTAACAAAAAAAAAGTATACATATATATTTCATTTCAAATATTTAGGTTAAACCACTTACAACATTACCAATTCGAATTGGGAACAAATTTGAAATTCGGTTCAATTGCTACCCTGCTCAAATTTGGTCCGCTTTAATATCGAGTTTTTGAGTTTGTTTCAAAAAAGAATCACTCATGAACTAATAAAAGATTAAAATAATTACTTATGGTTTAGTGGTAGGAGGCTTTGGTTATCCAGTGAAGACCCAAGTTCGATCTCCACTCGTGTCACTTTTGGTGGAGTATGGCAATGAATAAATTGAACTAAGCCTTGTGAGGTTGTCAGTTCGAATCTCAAGCCTACCATGAGTTACGCCAGAGGCTCTTGTGATGGTACATTGACTGTTAAGTGGTGGTCCAAACTAAACTCTGAAGCAAACGTAGGTCTAGTTAAAACAACATAGTCAAACCAGAATAAGACAACGGAGCTCTTAAATTAAAAAAGTACGATAATCATAAAAAGTAGTTGTTCCAAAACAAAACTAATAAAGATTGAAAATAATATTTATGTATTTATTTATCATATGGAAAGACATGAAAGTTACAATAAAGAATCTAAGAATATTACAATGGATTTTATTTTGAATAATTTTGGATATAGTCTAAAATAAGAGAGATAAATCGAAAATTGTCCAAAGTAGGTTCATTCTGAAAATAGTCCTTCCAAATCTATCTTCCACGTGAGATTTGGGTATCCTATCAGAAACTGACACGTGTCATTTCACAGATAAAATTTTATTGAAATTTGACTTGGCCGATAGTTTTCAAGTGAAAATAGTTTTCTGAAATTTTATTGAAATTTGATTTGGGTTGTTTAGCCATCGGCTTTACACCTGACTTGCTGTCGGTTTTCTTGCTAACAGCGATGATGATTTTGTACCTGAGCCTATGATTATTAATGCCTACTGTTTTTGAGTTCTGATTTGGCACCGTTGGTGGCGGGAGCTCACCACTTTGGAAAACTTCAAGCATCATATGTTGTTATCTTTGTTTTTAAAGTTACTTTTAGTCGATTTGGTTCATAAGGTTGTGGTGTAATAGTTCAGAGCCTGTGATAATGAACAATAATGACAATAATGAACGTCGTTTGTTTCGGATTTAGAACCCAGGATTCGATGCCTTTACCAATCGTCGCCTACCATTGACTACGCGTAAATCAGCCTCCCCAGCAACGCGGGGTGAAAAAACTTGCTTGGAATTAATAACCATTAATGTTATTAATATTTTACTGTGAAATAGAACATTATTTTATTATATGTATGGAAGTTTTTAACAGGAAATCTTATGGGCTTCAAGTCTTATCTAATCTCATATCCTATGAATTTTTTTAATCAATTAACTACTTCTAGGTTCGTATATAAATTTGTAAATACCATTGTTGCATATACTTTCACTCTTTCACTTTCACTATTTCACTGTAATGTAACACAAACATTAATAACATTAGTGCTTATTAATTCCAATACTCCATCTAACATGTTAACATATGCATACACATTTACATATTGTTCTTCCACTTCTATAAATTAAGTCCATTTTGAATAAGCTTTTAATTTTGTATTTTCTAAAGGCTTGGCAAGCTCAAATCGTGAAACAAAACCGCAAACCAAACCGTTCGCTACGGTTTGAAAATTTTGAAACTGATCAACTGACCGAAAGTTTTAAAACCAACCGTGAAACCAAACTGATGACCACTTTAACAATTCAAGGTTTTAAACCAAAACCATGAAACTCATAATTGTTATGACATTAGCACGTTCAACACACGCCACATCGCACATGCACCCATTTAGTGATGAATAATAATCAAATGGTAAAATACTGTAGTGCAGTATTTGGAACTGAGATGTGGCCTGCAGCTGAGTATGGAAGAACCATGTACACTATTCGTCAACGAATCGGGCCACTGCTTATGCAAATGCAAAAAAGATATGGTTTGTTCACAGTTCACTTTTTATTTATCTGCTTACTGTGCACTAGAATATAACATACGGGTTATTTGGTATGGTTTGCAGGGAAGATGGAAGATACGGTCGAGCTGACAGAAAAGGAGATTATTAGGGCCGAGAGGAATTCTGGAATAGTTAGCGGTAAACTGAGGGAAATCCAAGTAAGTTTCAATGTTGCAGTGAAGCACGTGTGGTTTAACTTTGTTTGTGTGTGATGAATATTTTTTATTCACAGATGCAAAATTACTTGAGGAAGAAGGAACAAAAGTAAACTCGAGAACGGGAGCTTCGTGAAGGCCTGCAGCTATACAAGTAAATTATCGGTTTACCCTTTGGGTCAAATGAGTTGTTTTGCAAGTTTGTTGATGATTAATCTTGATAACTTGTTTAGGAGTGGAAAGTATGAAGAGGCATTGGAAAAGTTTGAGTCTGTTTTGGGGTCAAAACCGGAGCTTAATGAAGCTTCAGTCACAAGTTACAATGTTGCGTGCTGCTATTCTAAGCTTAATCAGGTTTGAACAGAAACTGTTAATCACTTTGCTGCCTCTACTGTTAGTCTTTCGTTTTTCAAATTAAATGCACAATGTTATAGCTAGAATATGCTCACTTTTAACATGAAAATGCCAGATACAAGCCGGATTTTCAGCTCTAAAAGATGCGTTGCAAGCAGATTTTGAAGATTTCAAGGTAACCGAGAACAATTTTTTTTTGTTTTTGCCTTTTCATATATATTATCCTTAATGCAATAACTACATGCTGTGTTAACAACTTAACAAGCTTTAACAATTACTACCAACATTGCAGCGCATACGTACGGACCCTGATCTTGAGAATTTAAGGAAATCTGAGGAGTTTGAACCCCTTCTTAAACAATTTGACGAGTCATTATCAATGAGAACGCATTAAACGCCATTAAGTGATTGTTTGGATTCAACAACAAATAAAATCAGCTTGCGCAAGTGTGGATATAGCGAGTTAAAACAATTTTTTGTTTACAGAATTTGTTCATCAATCTTGTATGAAACCAAGGTGTTGTTTTCTGCAAAACTACATAGTAGTTTTGTTGTATAAATGTAAAAATAACATTTAATGATTGTTTAGTGTTTGTTGGCAGTAAGTTCCTTATACTTAACCTTCAAATGAATTCTATAATGTCACAGAATAACAGCATATTTAGGCTAATGCCATGTTTTAGTAATTATTGTTTTAACTGTTGATGAGTTTCACCAACTTTGTACACAAATAATTATTTTTATATACAAGATATATAATTGACTATTCATGAATCTACATTCTCTATAGTGAGAGCTTCGCAACGAGACAGAATGCTCAAAGTAGGTGAATAAGTATTCACCTTCATATATGTAAAATTATGCTAAAAAACCAACGTTTATACTTCATTAAAATACGTATTCTAAAGAAGAATACTGATTTATGATATTAAGTTATTAACCTATATAAGCTAATAAAAAGCTAAACTTGAGCATTATCTTTGAAATTTTGGTTCACATCATTGACTTGTAGAAGTCTACCAGAAGTCAAATTCAAACCTATAACACAAACAGAATCTCCGGGTATTTTCCTTAAATCATTTTCAAAGGTGGACTTTTAATTGGTATGCATGTTTGTTTGATTGTTATCAAAGCTGGATCAAGTTGTGATGTTTGATGTGAGCAATAACACAGGCTGGCATGTAAGACTCTGGCTGGTGGACAACTGAACACGAAGAACACATTCATTTATTCTGCAAACAGTGGATCACAGTCATGGATTTCATGAGAGGAATTTGGGTCGGTTTCGGCTGGGCTATTTTCATAAATCTTGATCAAATTTTAACGAAAATATGCGGTAACATATCAAATTTAGTCTTTATTTGTACTATCACCTTTTGTTCTTGCATAAATTTCTACTTTACTCAAAAGGTAAAGTCAAAAAAAATAAAGAAACAGTTAAAAATCTTAGCCAGAATTCAAAAAACAACTAACTTTACTGGAATGGTCATCAGTGGACTAAGAACCAAATGTCGGTTTCCGAGTTTCTAAATTTAGAAAGACACTGACTTATATTTCTTAAATAAATAGGTTGATTATTATACAACGGGTCACTCCTATTAAACTTTCTAACTTAGAACGGGTCCAGTTGATACTTTTTAAAACCACCCGTTTGACCCGACTTTCAGTTACTACAGGGTTCTTAATTTCTCAGCCTACCTATAAACTAAAAATACGAAAACAGAAAAATGAAAAAAAATAAAGAAAGCCAGCATATAAAAAGCAACAAACTTTACCAGATTTTTCATTACAAGACTAAAAACCGAGCCCGTGCTTCCCAGTTTCTAGCTAACTTTAGCAAGAATTCAGCTTTTGTGTTCTTTCTCACATAACTTCCCATTTCGCTCAAACGAGTAATTCAAATAATCAAGATTCGGTTAAAATCCCAAATCAGAATACATTAAGCAACAAACTTTACTGAAATTTTCATTATGGGACTAACCTACATTTAGCAAGAAACCGGCTTTTGTTTCTATTTCTGCACTAAATCCCATTTCACACCAAAGGTTAATTCGGAAAATCAAGAAACCATTAAAATCATATATCAGAACACAGAAAGCAACAAACTTAACTAATATTTTCATTATGGGATCAAGAACCGAACGTGGCAGCAGAAAAGAGTTTGGGAAGCTCATTGATAACATAAATTCTTACATAATAATAACATGAGAGAGCCAGCTTAAAGATGTTACAAAACAAAATCTAAAATGTAGCTCGGATATTTGCAGGACACTCGATCTTTATATCAAATTTAATGAAGAAATGGGGGGATGAACTTACAGCCGATCTTTTCTTATTCTATAAACATGGAGATTTTTAAAGAAACGTCACAGAATCGAGTAAAAGCAAGCACTGTTCTCGTCTTCATTGTCTGTATCCCCTGTTTCACTGTCATAAAACATGCAAAATAATACAAGAATCAATCTCATAGCAATAACTTTTTTTAAAATCAAGTTAGACAAATGGAACACTTATGAATCCTGGTTACTACTTAGTGATTATTTTAATCTAATTTCTTCGCTATTTACTCATACTTCAAGTTAATTGTAATCATATATGTTTCATCTGTCCCACTTAATTTAAAAAAGATCAAACATTTATATAAAAAAATTTACATAGGATAAAAACACCTGATGAAAGTTGAGTGACTTTCGAGAAACAAAAACTTTGAGTGACTTTAGTGGAACACTTGAAAATTTTTAATTACTAAACGATAATAAAACTTAATCAAACTTCCTTATTACCAATTCGACAATCGCCATAAAAAGATTATTCAACTTATATTTGATCTTTAACAAGAATTACTAATTAGTTCTTGATTCTATCTTTCCTCAAATTCATCCTACATTTATACTATAAAATCCCAAGATCATTAAATCATTAATGATCAGAAACTGAAAATCCCCATGAACAAAAGCAAAAACAATCAAATTTTCACAAGCACTTGTTCTCACATTCACAAATAGAAAATATTAAACTAACCTGGATTCAAACTCTTTAATATCAACAAGTTCTTTACCAAAATTATCCATCCATTGCACTTTCTTTCGGTCACTCGGCGATCCGGATTCCAAATTGCCCTTGACCTTCATACAACTCCTAAGCACATAATTTTGATCATTAATCACAATCTCTAATTCTTGCTTTCCAACTCCATCTTCTGCAATCTCTTTCTCCCTGACTTCAACAGCTTCTTGAACATGATTTTGATCAGATCGATCGGTATCGGTTACAACCGGCTGATGAGGGGCATGAGGGGAACTTTCCAATTTCAAAGTGCCAGAATTGTAAAGATGAGAAGCAGTTGATGGCTTGCAGAAACATATGAATGAAGAACAGTGGATCTTGCAGAACAAAACCCTCATGAAAATACTCTTCATTAACTAACTAATCATCTGAATTACTCAAGATTTCAACTTTTCACTCACCCATTCATCAAGATTTCAACTTTACTGCCAAAAAACCCTAAATTTGATCTTGAAACCCTAAAACAGAATTTGGGGTTTTCAGTTCTTGAAATCAATATACTTTAGAACCCTAAAAAAGTTTTTTTTTTTTTTTTTCAATTCTTGAAATCAAGTGACAAGATCATCAAACTTTACTACCAAAAAAACCCCAAATTTGATCTTGAAACCCTTACACAGAATTTGGGGGATTTCAGTTCTTGAAATCAAGAAACTTTAGAACCCTAAAAAAGATTTTTTTTTTTTTCAATTCTTGAAATCAAGTGACAAGATCATTAAAAGGTGTAATCTTGGGAGAATTTAAAGCAAATCAAGATGACACGGGATTCTTTGCAAATGAAATAAGTTTCTTGATCTTGAAAGTTAGCTTTTGATGCAAAGAATAAAAATAAAAAAAAGTAAAGACTTTATTATTCTGAGAACATCAATTTATTATCCACAAGTCAATGTTTTTGAGTGTAAAACAAGACAGGTTTTTGTCATCTTTAATATTATCATCCATCAAAGAAGAGAGAGGACATAAAGAAAGAAAGTGAATCATTCATCATGAATCTTGATTTTACCATTCTACCCTCACTCGCTCTTGATTTACCAAGAATATTATGATATGGGCAAAACACAAGAAATCTTTTTTTTTACTAAGTAGATTCTTCCAACAATATCAAGAATCTGATGTTGATAGATTAATGGAAATGGTATAACACAAAGTATAATAGCCATGAGTCATGACACAAACCAAACCAATGAACTAATTAGCCTATTAAATATGGTCTATTAATAATTAATCATACCAGACAAATTAAGAGCAAATGAAAAGGAAAGATGATTGGAGTGAGCTGTCAGACAAATTATATAAAAGTGGTCAAAAAGTTTGGAAAAGGGTGTTCTAATAAAAAGGCATAGTTTGCTATTTTGATAGGCAAAATCCAATTTTTAGCACATTCTTTAGACTTTGTAACCTACTTTAAGGCATCAAGAATATAGCTTAGTGTCATTCTTCAGTAGCTAATTGTCATGAGTCATGTTTTATCTTAATCTTTTCCTCATCTTTTTCTTGAAGGAACAATTCTTATTGAAAGGTCATCTTGATAACAACTAAAGTTATGCTCTATTTGGTTTCGGTACAAATAAAATCATATGTAATGAAAATACGTCTACATGTTAGTGCTACGTCACAAAAAATTATAAAGTACGCTTGGCGTTCTTATTCATACGCCAATTTTTTTCGCGTATTTACTTTTAACATATATTTTAATTTGATTATTGTAAGGAAATTTTAAATGTGATGAAAAGATATTAAATACTACAACAAGCTAAAAAAAATTATAAGAATTCAAAAATTGTTTATTATATATATGGGCCATGCACTTTTTCTCCCTGTGTTAGAGACAAAAGCATGCCATGGTGCATATGATTGTGTTTACATGTTACTACCCGTTTTCAATTTAAATTTCGCATGCATGTGTGCCAATCATACTTATTTACTTTATGGGATGCCATTTTTAAATATTTAAAAGTAGTTCATATATTTATAGGAAAACATATAGTGAAATATGCCACAATTTTTTATAATAGTGAAATACCTAAAACATATCAAGTGTCCATGTTAATATATTCGTCAATCCGAAATATGTAAAAAGTACAAAGTGTGTGAGATTTACTATATTCGAAAACATCTAATGATGATTTATGAATATAAAGTGGGTACACGTAACCTTTTCATGTGTATTATATTTGTAGAAATAACATCTTGTCTAGCATAAATCATCTAAATAATATAGAAGTGCAATTTTATAAGGAATTGCACTAAGAAGTATACCTACAACTATTATGTAAAAATTAAGTATAAAAGGTTAATTCAATAATAAGAGTGAAACTATAAAGCATTGGTGAATAAAGTAAGTGGATAGACTTATCAATTCATGATACGTATCAAAATAGATGTAGTTTGTATGAAATTTCTTGCTAGGGTGGAAATTATATATATATGATCATATTTGATAATGACATAGTTTATAACAATTGTGATAAAGTAAAGTAGTTTGTATGAAAATTCTTGTTAGGGTGGTAGTTATATGATCATATTTGATAATGACATAGTTTTAATCATGTGTTAAAAACATCTTTAACGATAAATGGCTATTAAAATTTAAAGCATACGATACTGTGATTATAAACATGTTTAATGGTAAATGTGATCATGAATATCACATAATTTGATTTGGGTGAAACTTGTTGAAAGCACTAAATTACTAGTTGTGTATGAAAAGGCTGGCTGGACTTGAAGTTATCCATTGGGACTCCTAAAAGTGGAATTGCATGTAAAGTTGTCTATGAAATTGATGAGACTTCTGGTGTAAATAGTTTGCTCATTAATATGGTGGGATCCAAGGTTGTCCATGTGTATGATGGAACCAAACTCTACAATTCTATAACAAGGATGTTACTATTTACTAACATAGGAAATTGGTTTTTCGAGTGGAGACTTTCTAAGAATTCACCCATTAAAAAATTAGTCACATTAAAGCGCACTTAAATGTGAAGTGTTTTCTTATCCATTACCCAAAACGTGTTGATTGCATGTGACGCCGGACAATTTTATCAAGCCATTATTACTTATGAACATGACATATCGAGACTGCCTAGAGTATTATAACATGAATTGCTACTCGTGAGTTCTTAGTATCACAAGCATGGTTTATGATCCAAATATAAAGGACGATGCTGATGTTGTTATGATAATGTTGTCATATTATGAATGCGATACTTAAGCTGTTAGCTTGTAAATAAATATTAAAAATAAAGAGGCAAAATGTATCATGTTTTTTTAATAAGTGAGAACACCTTTTAGTCGTGTTACAACTTGAGTAGGCGAAGACAAGATGAGCCACACACTAGTACGGAGTATTTATTTTTACGTGTTATATAATATATGATACTTGTTTTTTATTTGTTATCAGGGTCGATCTAGAGGAGGGTAAGATGGGCAACCGTCTAGGCCCCACCTATACCTGGTAATCTAGGGGCCCGGAATTTTTTTAAAAAAACAGTTTTTTTAGCTTTTCTAAAATATATGTTCAGGGCTCATTTCTTCAACTCATACTAAGCTTTGGATTTTCTGGAATTTCGATGACGCCCGGCATTCGAATAATAGCGATTTACATAATATTTTTGAAGAATGACACCAGCAAAAAGAGGTTCCTATATTCATCACTAGGATATATGTCCAAACAATGCCAAACGGAGGACAGTTAATGTGATGATTTAGTTTACATTTTTTCTAAAGGCAATGATATATGACATATGACCCTTATGATTGGAGTGGCCGGAAAAAGAAGTGTTGGTTCATTAAATATGACTTATCCAATTAAATTGTCGTTTACAGTTCATTTTTTTGTCCAGTACCTTGTTAAATATATGAATTAAATAAGTAGATTACATGTGTTTTTAAAAAAGATAAAAAGTCATAGGTTGTAACATAATTCCAAGATCCACAAGAGAGAATCTTAAGAAAAACTGATGAGAGTTTGTAACTCGTTAATCGAAAGATCGCCGAGTCTAAGCGATCTTGAGGTCAAACATGGGTGGCCAAATTTGTCTAAATCCGAGCTCGACCAGTTTAATTTAATAAGATTTAGTTTGAACTCGAGTTCGACTTATTTAAGTTAATAGAGTTTCAGTTGCAGGTCGGCTTGCTTTAAGCTTTATATTTAAACTAATGATTGATTTTTCAAACTCAAGTTGCATCTAGAGTTGATTGCTGAAACATTCTATGCTGTCTATTTACCATATATATTGATTATTATTGGTTCGACATTTCAAGGACGATGTGATTGGAGTGGTGGTGGCCGCCGGTGGTTAGAATGTGAGCATTGATGATGAGTGTGGCCCAATAACAACCGTAAACTTCCCTCATTAATGTTCTTGTTTAAATTAGTATAATTCAAATTTTAAGACTTAAAAAAAATGTTTATATATTCTCTTGATGACTTGACGCATGCTTTTAAATTTTAATATTACATAATACGGAGTAACCCTCTACAATTTACAATATGACAGCTTCTCTTTAATTAAACTTAACATTTACACTCTAGCTACATTTTTTCAAAGGGTTTTTTTTTCTAATTAATATTTTTATTTGATTTTTCTTTTCTTTTGTGTATAACTTCTAAAATAGAATATTTTATAACTATCGTGCAGCGTACTTATATTTATCTAGATTTCAACGGAGTAGCGCGTGATTATGTACAAGTATCTAAGCATAGACGAACAACTCATTAAAGTTTTTTTTTATTAATGCTCCATGATTACCGCTTAAGAGATGTAAGACGTGGATCAAGCTATAGGTCTCCCATTAACAAAGTGGTTCGACAAATACATAGCGTGAGCTCGATAGGTAAGCGTAAAATGTATATACTCGTTTTTTCTTCAACATGGTTGAAACATAAGAAACCGTCAGCAGCTGTCATTGCAAGTTGCAACAATCATTCCTGTTTACAAAACATAGATAAGACAAATCAATATATATAATTAACTCTTTCTGGGAGGAGAAGAGTAACCTAAGATTGCACATGATAGTCAACTTTAATATTCAACGATTCATGTCTCTTTGTAATATATTAAAAGCAAAAAAGTATTGAAACTCGAACATAAGCATATATTCCTATCCACTTAAAATAATATGTCCACATTAATTGTGGACATAAAATATTAAAATGTGTACCAATTTGATAGAAACGTGCACTGATTTTTTTACACTAAATTAGCTTGATAATAATAAAGTTACGGAGTTAAGGGCCATTTTAGTACATGTGGTTTGGCCAATTACGCAACTTTAGTACATATTCTTTATTTTGTGCAAATGGCTACCTCAGTATTAAAAAACATGCAGTTTTAGTACCTTTTTTAGCCCCGTCAATTTTCCTCCGTTAATTCAGGGGTATTTGGGTAATTTCATAATTTAAATCAGGGGTATTTGAGTAATTTCATTATATATATATATATATTTTTTTTCTCCTTCTCTCTCCCCCGTGGGTGTCCCTGGTATTTGAGTAGGTGTTTATTTATCCACATATAAACTCATGCATCTCTCTCTTCATTCACCACTCTTCCATTTTATTTTGTTTCTCCCTATAACTTCACCAACCCTCTCCCATTTGTATGTTTGAGACATCAGTCACAAGCTGTCATCGGCTTTTGTTGTTGTCACAGACCAAACCTCTAGTAACCATTGTTGCGCTGTCGTCGGTTGTTGCCGTATGCGGCCGTGGCGGTGGCGGTGATGTTGTACACCGATGGTGACGGTGGTATGGTAGGGTGATGTTATTGACGGGTTCCATTTAAGAACCTAGGTGACGACGGTCGTCACAGTGGCGGAGGTACGATTGCTAGGGGAATTTGAAAGACCAGATTGGCAGGTTCCATTTATGGTTTTTAGTTGAAGGACCTGATTGCTTTGTCCTTCAATTGCTTGAAGGATCAGATTGGTAGGAGGATTTGAAGAAGAATGTAGGAATTTAGGGTTTTATCAATTGAAAAGGGGAAACGATCTTAAAAGAAAAGAAAAACAAATATAATAAATGAAGTTACCATTTTAACCCTGACTTGACGGAAGAAAATTGACGGGGTTAAAAAAGGTACTAAAACTGCATGTCTTTTTAAAACTAAGATAGTCATTTGCACAAAATAAAGAATAGATACTAAAGTTGCGTAGTTGACAAAACCACAGATACTAAAATGACATTTAACTCTAAAGTTATGCATTATATTTTCTTTTCTTACACAACTAATAATGAAATTAAACATGGGGAGATACCTTACAAATGACTTTTCGTAAATGATTAAAACTTTTCATAATAGATTAGAAAAACCATAATATGATCATGAGTAGTGACGGAATCAAAACTAGTACGCAGGTTATTCTCATTCGACTACAACTAAAAAGTTTAATTCATGCTTTTTTTTATAAAGGACGACGTTTATATTTAAAATCTATCAAAGTCCAGTGATCCAAGTATCAATGGACCTTCTTGATCCTTCCCGGCCTGGTTCCGTCCAGATCATTAATAATTAAAGATTCTAGACTGTATAATGGACTCAGGGACGAAGCTTCCTTAGGGCGGGGGGTGCCCCCCCTCCCAGTTTTTTTGCGCGGTAGTGTAAATTGACCATTTTTTCGTTCGAAAATCTGTATACGTAATGTAAATTTACCCGCTTTACACCGAAAATTTGAGGTCGCCCCCTCCTAGTTTATGATTTTTATAATACATTTTGAGTCCCCCCTATGAACTCGCCCAAACTTCACCACTGATTGGACAACCCAAAATTCAAGCTAACACAAAACTTAAAATAGATATCTGAACACATTCACATGCCCAACGTTATTCTATAATATTTAAAGATCAACACATATACAATACATCACATGAGACACAAAAAAAGTATCCAACACATACATATGATAAAGAGTAAAACATGGAACCTTAAAAAATGGACTTCCCTACAAACATTTTGTGAAACCATTACATTTTCACTCTCAACCCTCCACTCCCAAAACTTAAAACATGCCTTTAGAAAAACTATCAATCTTGATGTTGGTGGTGGTGACAACGTTGCCGTTAGTGTCATCGCGGCCAACAACAGAGGAGACCAGAAAGAATACTAAAGACGAAGATGATAGAATGGCTAAGATGTTTGATATATCTAGATACGCATCACCACCATCAGACACCATGGCTCCATCCCCAGGAGGTCCAATTACGTGCATTGCCGCGTGCATGGATATTTGCATGGTGTTAGAACCGGTTAGTGATCGTGCTTGTGAAGTAGGGTGTAAAATTGGATGCACACAAATACGTGGTCGAGGGAAAATTGTAGGCCTTCGTCAAATACATAAGCACAACATCGCACAATATAACTATGATAATTAGATGTTTTTATATTTTGGTTAGTATTTTCAGACTTTCAGTACATATTGATTAGTATAGGTAGATAATTATGTTTTGTTTGTGAAAATATTTCATTGTTGTAGTTTATACGGAGAACTTAGAAGGATTCTAAAATCATAGCTTTTTTCTTATTTGCTTATCATCATGATAGGTGGGAATATAATAAAACACATTTTTTACACGATTCCTCTTAATGGCAATCATGCTTTTAAGTGTTAAAAGACATAATAAAGTTTGGTCAATTAGCCTACAAACAATTGTTGTGTCGTCTCGTTATAAACAAGCAAAGAAGCGAATGCAACCAAATGATCCAAATAACCTCAACACGCATTAAGAACTTCTGTTTTAAAGCTGCGAACACCTGAGACTTGAGGTTTTCAATTGGTGTCTCTTTCTACAAGTGAAGGTATGTGCAAAACATAACAATCAAGTATAATCATCTTAATGGTTTAATAATCATACACATAAGATAGTCAAGCAAACAATTGCAAGTACCCAAAATTCTAAGATCATATGCTATGGGGCGCCCTCAAGGGGCTTGTTTGGGCGACTTGGGAGCGGAACACCGCGGTGGGCCGCTGTTGAACCAAGGGCGACGAGGGTTCGGTCTTTTGAACGGCGGGCGCGGTTGAACAAAATTGGGTGGGAACACTCATTTTCCTCTCTCAACCTCTCACACACACATACATATATATGTATGTGTGTATATATATATATATGGGCGCCAATGGGCATTAAACCACAACGGGCATTATTGGTTGGGACTTCGAAGCCCCTGGTGGTTACGTGGCGCTGACGTGTCACTGGGGAGGCGCTTCGAAGCCCCTCACCATAGAGGATGATCTAATAAGACTTTGCGGTGTGGATACCACATCATTGGTTGATCATGCTTTCTGATCAGGTTTCATTCCACAAATCAAGTCATTTCGAGTATTCAAATAAATCACTAAACAGTGAAAATTATTAGGTCAATCGCATCCTTTTTCTTCTTTGCCCATTTGTCCGAATCAATGACAAAGCTTGACTCAAGATATTTAGAGGGAGCGGGGGCGAAAGTCACCCATCCTGCTTAGCTATTTTCTACTTGTTTAGTTTTCATATTTCTACTTATTTGATCTTAAATCAATATTTTACTTTTGATTTCCTGGACTATACATGGATAGCAATGATAAATGAGATGAGATATTATAAGATTATGAAAGAAAATTATGCATGAATTGAATGTGAGCTTCAATTAAGCCTCGTTATTTTATATTTGAGTAGAAGAGTAAGATTAAGATAAGATATTGTATTAAACTAAATAAAAAGAAAACATTGTAAAGGCATATGCAGGGAAGGTCTCAGGTTTAAACCTGAGCAAATGCATGTAATATTGGTATAGAGTAGGAACACTGCTGCAAAAATCCCAACTAGGCGCCGATTAATCGCTAGTCCCCACCTTACTGATTAATTTTAGGATAATTAATCAGTCAATGGTCAAATCCGGCCAATATCGCGTTTAATCAGACTCGGTAAGTGTTTTCTGACGAGTTCCGGCCAAATTCAGTGGTTTTCAATGAGATTCCAGTCAATTTCCACTCAAAATGCATCTATGCATATATAAAACTGAAAATTTCATATACAAATTTGTGTGTGTATAAAAACTGAAAATTATACATTAAATTTCGATACGATTAATCCCAATTAATCGTTAATTCTCATCCCACCATCCGACTAACGATTTTTACAATACCATGAATAATAAATAATTGAATAGTAGTATGAATACTTGCTATTAAAAAAAAGAAAAATAAATAAAAATAATTGAAAGTCAACACTGAACAGCAATCAATATTCCCTAATTTTCATAATCATTCACAACCGGAAACAATCACCCACCAATAATCCAATCCAAATGACGACGGATCAATACACAAACCCGTAACCCTAACCGGAGAATTTACACAACCGGCGATGGTATTCAACACCGTGTTAGTCGCATCAGTAGCCACCGTCTCCGCCGACGTATGGCAATCAATTGCATGTTTCTCGGAACGTATCTCCACCGACGAGTTACTAGATCTGGTCATCTGTCTTCCTCTTCATCAATTAGGTCAATTCGCCATTTGTTTATGGAACTTTTTCTGCCTGCCTCTATCGCCTGCTGATTCCTATTATCACTCCTACGCTTACGACGACGAAGACGATTCGGATTCCGATTCGTATTTGAGTTCGCCCGGCGGTTGTTTTTCCAGTTATGATCCGTACTCCGACGGTCATTCCGACTGAGTTTGAGTTCTCGCCGGTAACTGATTTATCGATATCGATTATTGTTAATTTGTTATGATGTTATCTTCTTCGATGTGTACAGTATTTAAGTTTAATTGCATAGTTTTTGGATTTTATTTTATTTTAATTTTGAACTATACATAATCTGTTACTTCAATTTTATTATGATTTTGATTTTGATTTTGATTTTGTGATTGATATGTTATTTGATTAAACCCTAAATGATGAATTGAAACCGGTTACAATGGGATTTATTGTTTTATTGGCTTTTTCAGAAACCATTCTCTTTTAAAAAGTCAGCATTGAAAGCTTTTAGAGAACTGTTTGTCAACCATTTAAAAAGACTAAAATAAAAGGAATTTTTATGATTGCTAAATACCATTTAACTTATTGTTTAAAAAAAATAAATAAATAAGCCAATAAGGTGTTTTCAAACTCAATCCCAAACATGCTTTGAATCAATGCACTTTCAGAACTGTCAAGATACAAAGTTTTGTGGCCGTTTAGTGAATTGAATGAACACCTAACTTATCTTTAGGGAATGTTTGTCTGAACTTCTAAAAATTGTTTATTTGTTTTATAAAAAACAAAAGTTGTTTGGTAAGTTCATTTTAAAGCTTTTGGAGCTTTTCAAACTTGTTTTTGCTTTTTAAAAAGCAAATAATCAACTTTTAGAAGCTCAGCCAAACACCCCATAATTTGTTTATTGTTGTCTATGAATGTGCGTAATCCGTTTGTTAAGCTTTGTTCGTGTTTGTAGGGTGTGATTCGTTTATTTTCATTTATTAATTTGGTTATGTTGGTTCGTTAAGGTTCGTTTATTTTTTTATTTGGTTAGGATCCATCTATGTTTGGATATTATATATAGAATGTTGCAACCAATAATCACATGTATCACGGTTAAAACCAAATATACGCTTGTGCTATGCAGTTTTCGCATTTCTATAATTATAACCGGGTACAATACGTATATAGATAGGTTTAAGAGTGTTTTGTAGGTGATTTTACAATTGCCTCTTTATGTGTTTTATTATTATTATTATTATTATTATTATTATTATTATTATTATTATTATTATTATTATTATTATTATTATTATTATTATGTTTGTACTCATTTTGTTTGATTTTGTGCTTTTGTATATGTTTTTATGTGTTTTAACATGTTAACAAGCGAACATGGGCAACACTAATTTCTTAACGAACATACATGGGCACAAAAGTTATATGTTCCTCTTAGAAAAATGGCTCGGCGTCTCTTATATACGTGTAAAATCCTAATTTCACTTCATAAAAGAGTTTCGATTGTGAATGAAGGGTGGTCCTTGAATGAGAATGTTGAGGACTTTTAACTTTTGGAAACTTTATTCTTAGATTGTTTGAAAGAAAATCCTTGAAAGAGATATTATAGGTGGAGGTCCAATTATTCCGCTATGGTTGCAATCAGTACTTCACTTTCTAAAAAAATGGCTGGTTTGAGAACAAAAAATCAAATAGAGCCCCTAAATTATACAGCGAATCAATTTTATTCTACTCGATTTATAGAATTTCTCAAAATTTGTTACTCTTATAATGTGTTAAAAGCGGTCCAAATGAATTCTTGCAAATAGGGCCAAACATATTTGTGATACTCGTAGTATTATCTTTTCAAGTCAAAATACCGCCTATTGCAAATACGACCATGCGCATATTAACTATCATTACGTTTGAGAACTTGCACCTCCGGTCGGTAAGATACTGAACTTTTTTTACCAATGTAGCTTCAACTGGCATGCATCTTTATCTCAAGCCTTGATGGTCATTGTTTTAACATTTTGCCGCCAGGCTTCAAATTGGTTCACCACCTCTATTGACGTCACCTTTTTATGCGCAAAAACTTTCAGTTTGTGTTCATATTTATTCGATTAATTAAATTTAAACAAGTGCTACTTGTTCGGTTGTTTCTTAGGTTTGTATAGATCCTAACCTGTTTGGGCTTAACCTTGAAGCACCAATAACGCAATACTACTAGCCTACTAGGTGGATAACTGTGTTAAGGAACTAAGGAAGCCCAAAACAACTGGTTAAGTTTTGGGCCAAGAAAGTAGAATATGTAGGTGGGCTTGTATTTGTATTGTACCTGGGGCTATTCACGAGCTGAGCCGAACCGAGCGAAGGGTTGCTCGTTGCTTGGCACGTTTACAATCGAACCGAACCGAGCGGCTGAAATTCGAACCGAGCGAAAACCGAAACGAGCCAAAATCGAATCGAGCATTTTTCGACAAGGCCTTCTAGAACCTCCAAAACCAAAAGTCAAAATGAGCAACTTAATGAAAGTTCTTGGGTCCGAAGCAACTCAAGATCCTACCCGTTTGGAAATGGAAATAAGATCCGCTGCAGCTGAACGCGAGCAGGCTCACGTTGACCGAAACATCGCGCGGAAATTGACTCCATCGGAGAGACGTGAGAAGAAAGAACGAAAACTTTTTGATGACAACAGTAATACTCTTGAGACGATTGTTAATGTGTACAAAGTCAACGATCTTTCTCACCCGCAAACAAGGTTTAAAGTTGATGTTAACGCGCAAGAGAATCGGTTGTCAGGGTGTGCGGTTATTTCTGAGGGTATTTGTGTAATTGTGGTTGAAGGTGGTGGTAAGTCGATAAAACGGTATCAGAAGTTGATGTTGAGGCGTATAAATTGGGCAGATGCTGTGAAGGAGGATGATGAAGATGAGAATGAGAAGTTGAAGAATAAGTGTGTGTTGGTGTGGCAAGGCAGTGTGGCGAAACCGAGTTTTCATAGGTTTAATGTGCACGAGTGTATAACCGAGAATGCGGCTCGTAAGGTGTTTTCGGATGCGGGTGTTGGGCATTATTGGGATTTGTCGGTTAACTTTACGGATGAGGTGTGATTTTGTTCGTTGTTTAGGTCTGAAACCGGTTATCATGTTGAATAATAAATGTGTTGGTAGTGACTTGTTACTTTTGAGTTTTGCAATTAAATTGGTTCTGTCTCTCTAGCTCTCATATAATATATTGGTTATCTTAGGAAGGGTCCAACATGGGCCTTGGATGAGAATGATGAGGACTTTGTATTATTTATACCAATGAGTAAGAGTATTCACGTCCCATTTCATATATTTTTCTTATAATTTAACTAAAAAACAAAATTTCATAAATTTATCAATCATTTTTTAAAATTCTTTTACATTTTATTTCCTATTCATATCCATAAATTAATTCTTTATTATTTTTTTCTCTTTTGTCTTATTTTATAGTAAATGGGGATTGGAAGATATGTGATATATTATATGGTATGGAAAAAAAATGAGTTCCTATATTTAGGGATTTACTTTAATTGTCATATAACTCATCCATATAATAGAGAATTGATTAGATATGTGATTTTGATGGTTTTCTTAAAATTACCCTAAATTATATGAGTTTGACAACTTTAGAGAATGGGTTGAGAATGCTCTAAGATATTAACTTTTAGTCTTGATCTCTGTTCTTTATTTAGGGGGTGTTTGGGATTGCTTATTTTACTTCCTTATGACTTATAACTTTCACAAAAAAGTCATAAGGTGTTTGGCAAAATTGAAAGTTGTGAGGGAAATAGGTTATAAGTTACACTTTTGTAACTTATAACTTATGAGAATAAGTTATAAGGAGGTGGAAATAAGGAATCCCAAACAGGCCCTTAATTTGTCAGTGTGGACGGAATCATCTCGAATTTTAATAACAAATAAATAAACACTTTTAGGTAGTGTTTGGTATGATGGAATAAAGATGGAAGGAAATGAATCATTTTAAGGGAATGAATTAAAGCATGATTGATTGTCATGTGTTAATGAAATTGATTATTCCTTAAGGGGGGACGGGGTGGTCCGTTATAGGCAACCCATTAAAAGTGATGGGCTTTGGAACACCGCTGCCACCCCTTTCATCACGAGTGATGGGGGGTTTGGCGTGATCACCATCACGCGTTCAATTCACACAAAACCCAACACGCACACACACAAACCCATATATATATATATATATATAGGGGTGAGATCTAGAGAGAACTTCTTTTAAAGAGAGAACTAGAGAACTAGTAAAGAATTATTTTTAACTAGTTTTTAAAAAATATTTTGTGATTTCTTTTTCTTTCATCCTTCTAATAAGATGATATTGTTCCTAAAAAAAATGTGTCGGTGTAGTACTGTAGTGCATATGTGCACTAATGCCTATTGCATATATACAATAGTGTTTTATTGCATATAATACAACACAATTGTATTATCCAGTACACACTATTGAATATATGCAAATACGACACTAATAATAGTATGCAAAACACATTATCGTATATATGTAATACAACACTAATGCACATATGCACTATATCGATTTTTTTTTAATTTTTGTATATAATATAACACTATTGCAAATATACAATACAAACAACTATATATATATATGCTATTCAACACTATTTAAAATATCAAAATGCACACTATTGCACATATGCATTATAAAAAAAGTCGGTGTATGCATAAATGCATTACTCGTTATTTTTCTTTATTTTTTTAATTTTTTTTTGTTTTTATATATTTTTTTGTGGTGAAGAATAACAACATATAAGAAGGATGAAAGAAAAAAAATTTTAAAAATATTTTTTTAATTAAATTAAAAATATTTCATTATTAGTTCTCTAGTTCTCTCCATAAAATGGAGTTCTCTCATGATCCTCTCCCTATATATATATGCATGTATACCAAAATCCATCACACTACCACCACCCCCTTATGGATGGCGATGAAACCCGAACTCGATGGGAATACTTGAAACCCAACATAATTGGGACAGGTAATACCCGTCCCATTAGGGTATGGGACGGGTTTGGGATTAGTTTAAAAATTTTTCACGGGTCTGGGATGGGTTTGGGATTTCTAATATACCTGATTACCCGATAACGTTATCCCATTTACCCGATTATATACCCGACTAACCCGACACACACACACACATAGATATTAACAATACATTAAAAGAATGGTATATTATATTCTAAATATACGATAATAATATCAATCCATTAATGAATGTTTGACCTTTCATCTACCATCTTTCACTAGAAATTCTAAATGATAATTAACAAATACAAAATCACTTTGGCCGCCCAACTCCTCAACATTCGTTACTAATGATGGTTTTACGGTGTGAAATAAGTTCAATATTCCAACAACTCACATGTCAAGTTTTGACTAAGATAATAATTTTTGGTAACGCTTATGGTTATCATTCTTTGTAATCTATTAGTG
This sequence comes from Bidens hawaiensis, assembly GCF_021521415.1. Lineage (NCBI taxonomy): Eukaryota > Viridiplantae > Streptophyta > Magnoliopsida > Asterales > Asteraceae > Bidens > Bidens hawaiensis. The sequence goes on from NW_027491763.1 coordinate 712,549, forward strand.
ATATTTTGTTAAAAACCCAATAGAAACCCGACGAGTTTTGCGTCGAGTATACCCGACGGGTATTTTTAATACATAAATGGGAAACTCGAAACCCGACGGGTAATTACCCGATAAATACCCGATGGGTCTGGGACAGGGTTTTATAATCGGGCCCGGGTCTGGGAATACCTAGACCCGTCCCAGACCCGACCCATTGCCATCCCTAACTAAATTCCATCACTAGTGATGGAATGTGATGGGGTGAGGTGGGCCAGGTGGCACACTACCATTGGGTGTGGTGAGTGATGGAAATTGGACCCCCCCCCCCCCCCGGTGATTTTGGGCGAAAAAGGGCGGGGCGGGTGGAACTTATCGCCCAGCGTGACTAAAAAATATTTATATTTTATTAATATTACCGTTGAACAGTCAAAAATCAAAAAAATAATTAATTAAAACAATATATATATACATTCTTCTCCATTTTATATCCATTTCATACATAATTCAAATTCTTCAACAAATCTAGCAAAATGAATCCTAGAAACAACCCGAACCAACCAAAACACCCATTCCCTCATTTCGGTCAACTCCATGGTTCGTAAAACCAACCGAACGTGAATTTACAATGGAACCCGATGAACCTAAACCAACCGAGCTATCCGTTTCAATTTCCCGACCTGAACCTAAACATGTACACCAACTATCTCATGCCCTAAAACTTAATGCCGGCGTTCGGGTCTACACCACCGGAGTCGGAGCCGGTGAAGGTGCCGGAGACGCTATGACATTCGTCAAAATCGAGTCCCGTTCATACTCGTTTGTATTTGTTTATGATCCGTTTATCATGTAAACCGACCCGTTTTGCAAACCGAAACTTATGATATAATTAAAATGATGGTTTTATGTTACAATATTGTTTCACACTTGTTGTGTCTTGAAAACATCCTTTTCGGGCCTTAAAAAGCGTTAAAATCACTTGAAACGAACTTCAAGGGCCAAACTGTCATTTTTGAAAGTTGTTGAACATCACCAGCCACCACCCCCATCGTGTATCACGATGGGGGGAGCCTCCTACCATCGCGTATACGAAGTCTGGGCGACCATAATGTCTCCCATGTTCGTTTGTTGGTTCTTTGGTCCATTGAATCCGAGTTTTAACCCTTAAACCACTTGTTTAACCAAATTTAACTCTTCCTATAAATACAAGGCCCTCCTTAACATTAATCCTTGCTTATAAACTCTTTCCTTACTCAAATTCAAAGACTATACAAGGTCATTTTCATGTTTATGTCGGGTTTGACTTTGAAAGTCAAACTAAAGTAGTTCTTCATTTTTAATTGCTTAACTTAGTTTAAATTAATACTTGAATCATATGGCACAACATATATATAATATACAACCCTTGTTACCTTTGGTAGTTACTTTTCCGGCTCCGGTCGGTTAAGTTTCAGGCCTCGTAAGGCAAGGCTACATGGAGGACTTTCGTGGTCCTTGTTATATATTTTCCGCATCTAACCATCTAACTTTATTATTGTTTATTAACTTCTGCTCATTTTAGTTTTTTTGTCATATTTACAAGTTCCATGGTTAAGGATTCTAAGAGTCTATGCATCGGTTTAACCGTAAATAGCTCTAGACCGTAAATCGAACTTTTGTTTAAATGTTTTATTGTTAACTTTTTGGTTGTAAAACTTAAGTATTTTCATTTGTACATTATTATACAAGTTCTTTGATATTTGGGCATGTGGAAACCATCTATGAACTTGTTGTGAGATGGAAACCGAACCAAATCCAATTTTCACTCGCTTAAGACACACAAGTGTCTTTTTAGCTTTCAAGACTTGTATATTTCTTTAAAAATAGTTTAAAAACTGATTTTATTATTTTCTTAAGTACTTGGAAATGTTGGATCCAACTTGATCTCATAACAGAGTTTGGACCGACAAAACCGAACACTCGCTTAACGTGCGTTGTTAGTTGTAAAACAATAGAACTACATACTTGGTTAAGTCTTATTAAGTTTTATTGAGTTATCTCATAACATTTATTTTTTTGAAAAGTTGACTTTGGGTTTGACCAATTATCAAGACCCGAACCAACAACCCGAACGCTTGTTAAAACTCGTTTTAGTATCTTTATTCCAAATGGACTTGCATTATTGCAATTTTACTCACCTTATTACTTAACATAGGTCGAGTAAATATTAAGGTTAGATACTTTAACCCGGTTTTGAGCAAACTTAAATATTTAAAGGGTTATTATTAAATTTCTTAAATAGTTACATTTTAAACCTTTAACTTTAATTGTTTGCATTACTTAACATTTATTTTCTCCTAAAGACTTCCAAGACAACTTTCCTAATACAAGACTTCTTTTACTTTAGGCTTCGTTCGTTTAACCCCGACATACCAGTTAAACTCCAAATCAACCATCTTTCAAGTTTATTACTTGAATGTGAGTACTTTCATACCCGGTTTTCCATCTTTCGTTTTGGGGGTGACATTGCATCTTATTCAAACTAAATGCTTTATACTTTGAGTCTTAAACCACAAATGTTATTGTATACTTTACTTAAATACAAAGGTCGCTTTTGGATGGTTGATTCATAAATCCGTGAACTATCTGGTATTCACTTATAGCACGGTGCCGTTAATGTATTCTTATTAACGACCTCAAGAATTCCGAATCTATTTGGTATTCTCTTATAGACGGTACCGCTAATGTATTCTTATTAGCGACCTCATTTTATCCAAATTATTGCTATTATTTATTGTTTCATATACAAGTTGTAGAAATTTTCTTATTATATATATACTCGTTCAAAACTATGAATTGTTCACCAACTTTTGTGTTGACAAACTTTATTTTATGCAATGTTACAGGTTTAACTTTTGATTGACTCGAGACTTGAAGAAACGTCCCAAATACCTTTAGGATATTAGCAAAATGAACAATATATTTATTTGCTATAATTTGTGATTATTATTTTATGAACAAGTATGTTATGTGACATTTTGATGTTGTGAAATTAAATGAGTTATTAAATATTGTCGCCAAAACAGTGTCATGCGCTTTTAGGCAATCCATCGCATCCCGGCATGTTCCGCCGCCTTTGGCCAGGGTGTAACAGACGCAAACGGCACAGGCCTCCGGTTCAAGCCAAAAGCCGACCCGTAAACACAAAAAGAAACAACCGGGGGAGCCGATGGCGCAACGTGATCCATACAAGCAATGGACCGAGGAGGAGGTGGTGGCCCTCGCAAGGGGTTGGATCGTCATTTCGGAGGATCCCAACATCGGTAAGTTTTTTAATACTTAGTATTTATTAAAAATGTATTTAGTGTTTATTAAAATGTATTCTAATTGTGACAAATAATTTTAATTTGTAGCTAACTTTCAAGCCACCGGGCTGTTTTGGAAGAAAGTATTTAAAGCTTGGCTCGTGATAACCGGTAAACCCGAAGACTACCGGGGAAAAGAAGCGGTTCAAGCCCACTGGAAGGGGCTTAACGCCGATTGTCAAAATTTTGCCGGGATATTTAGCCGGTCGCAGGGGCCCAGTTAGCGTAGCAGGAATAACGACGACTACATTATAACTCAAGCCTTGAGCGACTTTCGAGCTCAAGGTCAAACCGAAGGGCGGTCCCGGAAACCGTTCAAGTATTTAACTTGTAAAAAAACTACGCCAATGCGCGAAATGGAACAGGGGACCAACCGTTCCGGTCTCCCGACGAGCCGACTCATCCCGGGTTTCAAAAAAGTCGAAGACATCATCGTCGACAAATCCGAGCACACCAAACACACCCTCCGATGCTCGTAGCTTCTTCGAGGACGATGCGGTTAATTTAGCCGACAACGAAAAAGTACAGGAGTTGCCTCGACCACGCGGGAGATCGAGAAAAAAATAAGGGGGAAGGTTCGTCGTCAACACGATTTAATACGGCGCCCAGTGAAGACGTCGGACAATTAAACGAGTTGGTCGGTCGTTTGGAAACAAATGCCACGGTAATTGGAAACAACCTTCGAGCATTAAACAAACAACAAGAAAAGCTGAACCAGACGTTGGAATTACCTCAAATGAAAGAAGACTACGAATCCCTCAAATCGGAGGGGTTTCACGAGGATGCCGCATTATTGTTTCAACGATGACGTGAAAAAATGCGCGAACATTACGGATATTAGTTTCTTTTTTTTATTTATGTTTTTTTTTGTTATGTATTTTTTTGTATTTCTTTTTAATTTTAATACATTTTTATTTTATTATTTAATTTTCTTGGTTTTTAGTTGTTTAGTTTAATTATAAAAAGAAAATAATAAAAAAAGATATCGTGGGCCCAGTTTGTAGCCTCTACACACCATTACACCTCAAAAACAAATTCTCATCCCTTGCTGACTGGGCGTCACGTGTCGCAATTCGCCCTCATTTGTAGCCCCTCCACTTCACATAGCCTAAGAGAATAAGAGAGCCCAATACTCATTTTGTTTAGCCAATGGCACCCCCCCCCCCCCCTTTTATATAAAATCCGTGTGTGTTAACTAAATATCATCTTTTAAAACCCGTATAAATTGAGAACGAACGGGAAGTTCGAACATCACGTATCCACGTCAGCAATTTGGATCTCGATCAAACAATAGGGTGTAATTAATGGTTTGGTTTGGTTTGGTTTAAAATTTTAACGGTTTGATTTTGGTTTATGATAATCAAGAGCCGTCATTAATCGTTTTCACAACTCACAACTATCACCGATCTTTAAAAAAATTAGTAAATACGGGCTCATTTTTTTCACATGTTTGGGGCACCCGAAATTTAGAAGATGGGCCTGTTTGTAATCAAATAAAGTGAAACTCTTCTAACCTATTAATTCTTTTAGTAAACAAAACATTTAACAAGATAATAAGTAATTTTGTAATAAATATGTTTATTTTTTATATATTCTACCGTACAAGGTGAAAATCGACAACCACACAATAAATTGAAACAAATATATTAAACATCCGAATATTATATTGTTCCCCTATTGGTCGGATAACCGGCAATAATCATGTTTGGTTTCACATATGTTGTTACAGGAGTTGGTCAAAACCTGTAAATGTTTGTAGCATAGTTCTCAAATGTTTTAAACATTATACTTTTTATCTGCTTTATGCATTAAGCGAGGAACGGCAATTCCTGATACGACCTAATAGGATACGAAAATAAATGGTTTTGGGCGTTATTAAACAGGTCAACCAAAACACGACTCATTTAATAATAGGTAAACCTGAACACGATATGTTTAATAAATGGACTAACATGTTAACTCGTTAAAGGTTTATAATAATGTTTATATTATATTATAGATATGAAAAACGTTAAATTTTAAAAAATACCTTTTGCTATTAAGCTAATATTATTGACTTCTAATAGTGAAATTAATTTATCATTTAAACCATTTCATCAGCTCCATTTCTAACATTAATTTTTCATTTAAACCAGGTTTGTATTCCATAGCTTATTATAAGCATTAAAAATGGGGTTTTCGAAACTAGTTGTAGAACACAACATATTTCAAGTCTTGAAAGTAAAATAGTGTAGTAGCACAGCTACAAGATGACAAGATAACATGAGGAATATCTATGTCACTTGGCGGTGAAGAACTCACTTACAAAAACCTACGTTGAGATGCGATGAATAAACACCAAACAACGACGAATATGATGATTGAAACCAAACTCTGTAGTTTTAATGTTTTGCAAAGCAAGTTTTTGTAATTTCTATAATCTTAAAAATATATAAAAATCACACTTTATTTTGTTAAATTTAATTTGATCAGACTAAAAAAACAATTTAAAAGATCCGGTTTCATACATGGTTTTTTAGTACCTTGTCTTAACTCCGAACCCTACCCTACATGGTTCTTACCAAGTTACCGGTTCCACATGGACTTGGTTTTGATCACTCATGTTGACCATACTCAGAATCGGTTTTCGAAAAACAAAAGTAGTGTCCATTTTTCAACATTTTTGGTGCGCTTCTTTAGTTTTCAAGCTAAATATACAAACAATTGAATATAATTCACTTTAGTCGGAGTAAATGGTTCTTTAAAATTCTTACCAAGTCATTAGTATTAACCGATGATGTATAAAAGATCAAGAACCGGCTACCATCCATACTGTTTGGGATGAATAATTCAATTCATTAAGCTAATAACACGATTGACGCCTCTAATGCTACTAGATTAACGCAACACCGGGTTTGAGTCGTTTGACCAATGACCATAACCAGAATAAACAGAATGATAACTTGGCCAGGTTCTAGTTTAACTGATTCATCAGACCAGTTTGGTTCTGTTTTGAAAATATCAATAGCATGGCTAGCTTCCAAGAAATAATAATGAGTGGTGAGTACTAACTACTAAAACACAAGGGTGTGTAATTGAAACCGTGGGGTTACATTTAGACAATTTCTGACTTCACTTTATAAAAGTTTATTGATTTGTATCAAAAGGTCCAAATATGGTAAAAGTTACATGCTGCTCACCTCCAAAACATCTTTTCTCAATTATATTTAACTTTCTACTCCCACTGACATCATAAAGTATTGGGTCAAATTGCACCCTCATATTTCAAGAGTTGCAATTTGTACCCTTCAAGTTATGATTGTTGAACTAAATGTAGCTAAAACCAATTCATTTAAGTGAGTTTATCTACCAACGGCCCAAGAAGAGCAAGTTCCCTCAACAAGAACACGTAAAGGGGGGGGGGGGGACATCACTCGCTAATCGAATGTCAAACGCTATCAGCTAAGTTACAGTCGGTTAGCAAATGTCACATTTTTTTAGTATTGCTATTGCAGACACCACACTCGATTGAATTTACCTACATATGTCGATGAGCAAGAGCTTCCCGACTCGCCAATCTTTCCATCTCCCCCTTACAAACGAATATATATTAACTTTTTTTCTTTCAAAAATTGAACCGAAATGCACCCTCATCTTTGAAGACTGCAGTTCATACCCCTAAAAGTTTTGCTTTTATTACTAAATTACTAAAACCAATTCATTTGACTTACAAACTGCCCAATAACAGGAAATTCAACATATGTATAAAGATTCACTGAAAACTTACAAGAAGGTTGTTTCTTCCAAGAATTGGATCAAATGAAGTTAAGATTGCATAACTAAAAAGCTAAAACCAATTCATTCATTTGACTTAAAAACTGCCCAAAAACGGCAAATTCAACAAATAAAGATTCACTGAAAACTTTCAATGGGCTGCTGTTTCTTTCACACTTATGAGAAACTTTGCCACTTTCCCATCAAACCCATAAACAAAAACCAAAACTTCTCACTAAAACCCTAAAAGATGGACACCACAAAGAAAAAAAAAGATAAAAATATTTAACAAAAGATCTTCATCTTCTGATGTGAACATGGTCAAGGGCAGTTTGGGTTTTTACCAGGGCCTCCATAGTAAAAGTAATGACCCCAATCACTATTGCTTCCGGTTTGAACATCATAACAGTTAGATTGTTCAGTGAATGTCCCAAGATCTTTCGGAGATTTAAGGTTATTTTCTTTATCAACAACTTGAATGTTCCTGAAATAACTTGATTTTCCAAACCCTTCTTCCGGGAACCGCCCGCTGCCCATTTGCGTGGTCGTGTGCTGCCCGTCTGGCTCGGAGTTGACCACCTCGCCACCCCATTCGATCATTGAAGCACTGTCGGCTAAATATGAAAACAAGAAAGATGGCCAGTAGCCCAACACGTATCCGTTCCCAAATTGCATCCACCAATTTCCCTCTTTTTGGTCCTGAATTAAGAATAATACACCGGTTTAACATGTTAAACGTTAAAGTAATCATCTTTATTCCAAGAAAACATCCAAAAATACACGATACCAAATGGGCAGGCGGGTAATTTGTACAACGATCAAAAGATGTCATTTTTATTTGTGGGTCAAAACGGGTTGAGTTGGGTAGACACTCTTTTGTTTCTCTTTTTGTAAAGCTATTTTTTGCATTAAACATGATTGCAAAAACAATATTATTAAAGTAGTAAAATAATTGCTAAAAGCTAATAGACAAATACGGACCGGTCAAAACAGTAAAAAAAAATATCTAACCTTTATGTATGGGTCAAAATAACCCAACGACACATTTTTCCACCGTATTGTATTTTGTAAATAACAAGTTAAACTTCATTTCGCAAACAACATTGTTAATGATATAATTTCTATTTTATAAAACAAATTGACTTAATTCTATATAAGTGGGTTGAAATGTCACTTCTAATCTTTTATGCTTCTGATTTAAGGCATTTTAGATTTATAAACATGGAAACTAAAAAATTACAAGATTCTCACTTTTATTATATATATATATTTCCTGCAATGTTCAAGAACCATTACCTACCAATAATTGATTCTATTTAGCATCACCTTTTATTTAATAAAGAAAAAGATAATATAAAGGTGATTATAAAGGTGCACTTACACACCTTTGAATAATGCATAAAATCAAGCCAACTATGTTATTCACTTATTCCCACTTAGTGCTTGCTTATCTTGAGTAAATTAAAAGAGTATTAAAGCCCATTTAATCCCACAAACAATATAATTTAATTAAATTTGAAATTTAGTAATTTACCTTCCAGATAAGGATGCTAATATCATATTGTGAATTCCTAAATGCAGAAACAGGGGAGATGCTTGCACCCATTGCTATATTATTGTTGATTTGAATAAAACCCGAGCATAACAGATTGTAGCAACCGGTAGCTTGATATGCATCACTCTGCATCAAGAGATTATTAATTATTAAAAAAAGTTACAACTTCTACTTCATGACATAAACTTTCAAGAAAACTATATACTTACAGTCCAGTAAGTGAATAGTCTTGTGTTGTTATCACCATACAGATCTGGACTAACCTGAAAATCATCATACATTTATTAAACAAAACACAATAATGGAAGAATAATACACTTCAAACATGTTAAAACAGTTCTTTTGGCTTCAAGAATTATGGACAGTGATGAGAATACCTGCCATCCTGCTTCAATGCTGTTAAGATCTTGACCAAAAGAACCGCCTAAAATCCAAATTTGTGACAAACTAAACTCGTTTGACTGTTGTATTTTCGGTTCCCAAACGTTCATGGTTGCCTTTGCTCCATAGTATTTATCTCCCTCCACATAAGCTATGGCATGCTATATGTTAAAAACACATAATGAACCATTCGGTTAGCTGAAAAAGGTGCACTTTAGCATAAATAATCTTCATTATTTTTTTTACCAACAATCAAGCCTTAAAAAACTATGGAAAAAGTGCAAATAACATGGGACATTTTCATTACCCTTTATTTTGTCATAAACTCATAATGATGGCAAATTATGAAATAAATAGCTAATTAATAAAGTGGCACTTAATTCTTGAATTACAGCAATCAGACTTTAAAGATGGTGCATTTAGACATGGGGTTTTAAAGAAAAGCTAATTTACCACTTTATTTTGCATAAAGCTATGAGCTTTTACTTTTGTTTCTTTCATTACCTCTTTATTTTGCTATAATGATGGCAAATTATGAAACAAATCTTTTTCTTTATACATTTATACCCAAAATCATATGTCATTATCAAACTAAAGAAGGGTAATCTAATCTTCAAGATTGCAATAACCATCTAATTTGTCATAATTAAGGTGAAAAAAAATTGTATTTTTTTTAAACTTTTTTTTAATCTTTTTTTTTACCTGATGACCACTTTCATTATCAATATCAGGATCAGCAGATTTAGGGATGCTTCTAGGGATAGCAAAGCTTTTATGCTTCTTCTTCCCATGAGTTTTAACAGAACTTGCTCTTAACACATCTTCTTCCTTTGTTCTTCTTATTGGTATGGTGTCTTCAGGGCACATGCCATTCACATGCCATAGTTGGTGGATGTTGTTTTCTCTTTGTTTGGATTCTGTGCTCATCTTGCTATCATCATAAAGCCCTTCTGGATGATAAATAGGCCTCATCTAAACATATACAAAAAATGTTTAAAAAAGTCAAAAAACAAAGTAATGTAAAACAAAATCAAGAAAATGTTGAAGGTGTTAAAGAAACCTGGATTTTATGGTCTTTGAGGAATGGATGGTCAAAAGCTGGTTGTTGAGAGATGTGTACACAATCAATAATATCCCCATCTGGGCTCTGTTCAAAATCATGCAAATAAATGAAATAATCATTAAATTTCGTTACTTGTTAACTCTAAGTGCATCAAGATTCAAGAAACACAACATTTGCAGAAAAAAGAAACATCTTTTACAAAAAAGGAAACATTTTTACTACATTTTGGAACCAAAAATTAAATATTAGAAAAAAAAAACTAATAATTGACTAAAAAGAACATAATAATTTAAATGAGTACCTCAATGGACTTGATAGGTGGTTTGTTGAGGCGTTTCAAGTGTTTATGAACTTGAAGCTTCTGCTTGGAAGCTGGTGACTGTCTAGCGCAAGTTAGCAAGGCCAGATCCAAGAAGAAGAACAGGAAGGCGCACATTAACACTATTCTCATGCTGCTTATGCTAACGTGCGCTGCTGCCATTGTCAAAAAGCTGAAAAAGAAAGGTTTTTTTGGGTTACCCAAGTAGAATAATGGAGTCTTTGGGTTGTGTTGAGTGTTGTTAAGCTACACCATGGGTTGGGTAGAAGAATCAAGAAACACAGATAGACCCCACGTACACACTGCTTATCCTACGCACCCCTCAAGCTCCTAGACAATTGTGTTGGGAGTGACCACACACACTCTCTCTCTCTCTTGATTTTGTCTAGATTGAAATTCTGAGTTTGTTTCTGCATTATAGCCCATGTGAGAAGGGTAGAGTCTGGTAAATAAAAGGTAAGTTGGGGGTAAATGGGTAATTTTGTATCCATCTAAAATGTTTTTCTATTTTGTTTAAAATTACGGGTTATCTAAGGATGAAAGGCGTACTTAAAAAATGTTTTCGAGTAATCGAGTAGATCAGTGCCTTAAGAACACCGTCGCAATTGGTTTGGCAAAGTGAACATGTAAAAGGAATCGGGTTCGTTAACCTGAATGTGAAAGTTGGAGCAATCATTGTTTTGTGTAGAAAAGTGAAATCGGATAGTTCGGGAATACTTTGGCAATTAAATCATATACTTTTGAGTTCACTCGGGTAAAAGGTGTAACCCATTGATTTTTTTTTAGTTTGAGTAATTCAGGGAGCACTTGCCCACCCTAAACGGGTGCAAATTAAGTTGAAATTTAAATCATGGCCGTGGTGAATATAGATTAAAGTTTATTTTATATTAATAAACTAGTTTGATCAGCGTTTTACATACCGAGTTTTATTGGACTCGTGAGTCTAAACAAACTTATTACTTACATATATAAAATTTATTGTGTAATGTAAATATTTTGATTAAAAAACAATATATCTTTACAATTACAAGTTCTAGTTAAAATAATTATTTACGAGTTGAACCGTAGACATAAAGCTTGAAACGAGCTAGACTCGAGCTTAATCTTAGATGAGTATAGCTTCAACTCAACTCGTTTACAACTAGATTTAGCAATGCACACCATCTCAACTATCAAACTCGCATTCAGTGTTGTTGAGACCAGACCGGCCGGTTGAACCGGTCCGACCGGGATTCGGTCTACCGACCGGTCTGGTTCTATATAGCTCGCTCAGCTCCCAAGGAACCGGCCGGTCCGAACCGGTTGGACCGAAAAACCGACCGGTTGAACCGGTTTTCTATGGAAAAAAATATTTTTTAATTGAAAAATCATTTTTCCAGCCAGATCCGTCATTTTTGACCAAAGTTGTTTGGCCGGTCTGACCCGTTCAACCGGTGAACCGGTAGGCCGTCCGGTTATGAAAACATTGCTCGCATTCTTTCAAATTCAATATTTTTTTTTCTAAATTACAAACACCTTATATCTAAGCTTTAAACAAATAGAGTATTTATTATTTAACCAATGCAACTAAAGAAACTTTTATAACTGCTAATCTGCTATGATATTTGGGTTTGGCATGTGAACTACCGAAAAGGCCCTTGAAAACACTATTTAAAAGCAATGATTTTTTGGTCAAAGGAAAAGGTCAAAATTGTGCATGGATTGGAATCCTATGTGAAAAAATCAAAAATAAAAACTGACATAGCAGGAGCAGATAACATAACACAGAACGTGGAGTCTCATCCACGATAATGTTTTTTCCCATCTTATTCCTATGACAAAGATTCCTTCTGCTCCTCCAACTTTCAATCTTATTATAAACTACCCCTGTACTTTTTAATACTAGTGTTTGCCAGAGTCTTACCATACAATATTGGTTATCAAACGAACCCGAAACTTACCAACAAACCACAAACTTGAAACATAGGGAATGGCGAGCATGGGACTTGGTATAAGATTAGTTTAAAACTTTTCACAGGTCAGCCTGATTATTAAAAAGTCAAAAGCGCATACTCATTTACCCGAACCATACTTGTAAACATATTTTTTCCTATTGTTATTATCGGGTAATAGAATAATATACGTATTCACTAATGTTTAGCTTTTATGTTTCTAGTTTTCTTGGGTAATAAAATTATATATAAAAAATATTTAGAAATGTATTTAAAAATCTTAGCGGGTAACTTTTAACAAACTAACGAGTTTATAAGTGATGCATGTTGAAGACTCTGCACATTAACAAATCCCTACTATAAAATACAAGTAAACTAGAAACAACATGACTCCATATAAGCATAATGACGGTGGTGTGATCAAGGACACTTAAACACTTGGACTTGGTCAACATTGTCAATTGACAAGCACACGCCTTTCAAAAAAAGGTATAATAATTCCATAATATTTTATTTGGTTTCACATTGGTACACTTAAAGAAACAAGTAGCAGAAGTTGATGAAAAAAATTGAGATTATTAAACTTAATATATTAAATTTGATATTAAGAAGTCGTTTAAATATAAGGTCAACGGTTGTGTAACATTTAATCATTAAAAAAAAATCGTTTGAATGTGTCTAAATGACTTTAAATGTGTTAAAAGAATTTTAGGAGATCATAAAAGAAATTTAAATATAAAGTAACCAAAGAAAATCATCGATATAGTTTTAGAGGTTTATATTTTTTTTCATTTAGTTTCACTTATATTTTATATAAGCCTAAAAACACCATTGATCACACAGTAAATCCAAGTTCGTTTTGTAAATACATTTTGTATCTGATGTCTCCTTATGTGAAAGTGGGGACACCAAAAGGCTTGAAGTCTAGAGATATCAAAGTGTGTATAAACAACGAATGATATTTTGCTTACTTAGTATGGTTTTATTAAAAGTAGAGTCATGGCTTCGGGTTTAGTTTTGGTGGTGGTCTTTTTATGTTTCATTGCAATTGTACTCTGTTCTCCTCTCTAGCGTCTCACTGGCTCCTTTTGTTTTTCATATAGTATATTTTCTGTCATTGCAAAAAATATCAAACCGTATAAGGTCACATGAAAGTAAGGTCACATGATTCAAGTGGATCCATGTCCATATTTCGGGTAACATCTACAATTATTTCATAAATTTACATATAAAGCTAGATGACTGCAATACTATATTATGAACATAAATATTTTTTTAAGTTAAATAGTAGTGGTATGAAATGTGTTTACGGGTATCCACTGTTTCAGTGCCCCTCAACTCCCCAAGCCCACTTGGACGAAAGAGCCGGCGTGAAACATTGAGAAAACAAAGAAATACTTGATGGAGTGGAGATGAGTGAAGTTGAATGAAGTGTGTATTCTAACGTTGACATGCCATAAAATGGGGAAAAAAAATAATCGGAATACACCACATAACGTAACATGTCTTAAAAGTATTTTTGATTTTTGATGTTACGAATTATAATTTACAAGTTATAAGTTATAACTATTAATTACTATAATTCTATAAGGTGATTGATATGTACATGTTTTTATAAAGTATACATCAATAGTACTACTGTACTACGAAATTTGCATCACACTCAAATAAATAATAGATAACACATCAATTGCAATGCATATTACATGTTGAATTATTTTTTTAACTGCTAATATTTTCTTTTACATCTATTTTGCACAAGCTCAACTAAGAATAGAATATATAACCTTTTAATTGGAGATCGATCATACACCTTTATTACTAGATCAAACAAGAGATTATACGTGTTAGAGTTATTAATTAATAAGTATCAACATTAGTTTTTTTATATCGAAAATAAAAGTTTTAAATACTGTTATTTTACAGCCGCAATGTTGATGTGTGATTGGGAAAGAGGCATCCCTACGAAAAAAATTGACTTTCAGCAATTTCAATGTATATTCAACGGTCTTTTAAAGATTTATGGTCCTTTAAAGTTTTAAAATATATTATATGAAGACACCACTTCCCAGTTCCATGATGTTACTATAAATTTATATGTCTTTGTATAGGTCTGTATAATCAGTATAGGTATTGTGTTTGATATATGTAGAAAGAAATCAGAGTTGTAGGTTTTTGTAACCTATAGCCCTAAGATTACATTTACATAACTAATTCTAATAAAAAAGTAGCAGCTTTCATCAAAATTTTAAAACTTAACCGCAACTTAAATAAGAGTTGTTTACATTTTTTTGAATGACCAATAAAAATAGTTAGCCTAGGTACTCCGTACGGGGTGACCCAATGATCAAAGGCCACCACCATCTGGTCCAACTCAGCCGTACATAGCCCTTAAGCGCCTTAAAGTTATCTCCACTCTTGGGGTAAACAGACCTGCCCGAAGGTCCACTGGTGGTAAAACCCGGATGCCCTCAGGATCGAACTGGAGATCACATAGAGATATCCCAGTCTTTCTTCATTGAGCCACCCATGTCCCCCAAAAAATGTTGTAAGTGAGAATTGAACTTGGGTCTCCATTAATTGAGAAACTCATACTCTCTACCACTACACCACACTGGAAATGAAAAGAGTTGTTTACATTAAAATATAAATTTAAAATTCAGAATATACAATTATAGACAAGATGATGGTTCACCCTTGCAAATTATAAATCTTTTGAAATTTCACATTATTATGTTTTAGTAGATAAGTTAGGTTTATGTTCTAAAATTATTGATTTGTTTTCAACTGGGTAGTCCATAAAACTAGTTCACATCTTGAGGAAACCTATAGTCTCATTTCAATTTGGAAAAAGAAAATAAATAAATACAAAGTTTTACAAAATTTGATACATTACAATCCAAATGGCCTTTCCAACACAACTTTTTTTGTGATTTTGTTGTCTTTTTTAAGATCTTATGAGCCTCACCTACACATATTGGAAATGTGCGAAGTCCCCTTAGAACATGACATTCATTAACGATTTAACTTATCATTATATTCATATTTATGGTTGTTTAATAGCACAAACAAGTTAATTTCCGACAATTCAAACCCGCTAATATTAGACCATCTTATTTTATCACGTAAGAGGTAAATCAAGTTTATCAAGAGCTCTACTTAGATTACGTTGTAAATGAGCCATTGTATATTAAATCCTCTTACTTATATGTATTGGAAAAAAAAGTCGTTTGATTTAGGAGTACTGTGAAAAATTGGGTAATAGTATTGTTTGGCACCGGAAATGGACTCGCGCCCCTTCTCCGCCGAATGAACGACTTCAACTGGAAGATTGCTATTAGATTCTAAATAGTTTTAACATTTTAGAGGAAAGAGACTAGTGGAAATCAAACGGTCATTTCATATTCGAATGGAATAGTTGGATTCCTCTCAAACTAAATGCCTTCGGATGAGGGCGGAGATGAAACGAATTACAAACAGAGTAGCATTGGCTAAATAATGTTATTCCCAACATATGTTTATGTGGGGGTTGTACGTAATATGTGGAGCATTTGTTAATTTCGTGTTATGTGGCAAATTCAATTTGGTAAAGACTAAAGAGTAAATCAATTGAAAAAGGACAACTATTGAGAACACGTGAACAACACTAGAGTGGCTTAATCGTAACTGCTTTTTTTCAATACGTTAACTATAATGTTTGGTTGTCTTCTTAAACAATGTTGTAACAAGATCGTTCACAATTCCTTATGATTTTACCAAGTAATAAATTTGCTTATTCTTTCAAACAATTGCTAGAAGCTCATAAGGACACTCAAAATAATGTAGTAATATAAATGAGCTCATGCTGCATGATGAATATGCATCAAGTTGCAGATTACATAATTTTAATCTTGACATGTTAGCCCAGTTGTGTTACATGACCAAGTTTGAGGGTGTTTGATGCTATATCACATTGATATAAAATTTGTAACATGTGTTTAATTTAAAAGAATCATGTTTGAAAGAACTATGCACAAAATGTACTTAATTTGGATATTTTGTACAATTTTATGTATCTCTACAAAACCTTAAGCTTTGCGACACAAATAGCTATTTTGTAGTAATGTCGGATGTTAAAAGTGTAACCCTAAGTCCACGACCCTTCGTTGGATGTAGAATGCAAAACTAGTTATAGATGAAACTACAAATATATATATATATATATATATATATATATATATATATATATATATTATAATGGCTTGTAGGGGTATTGATATTGAGAATGAATGCAAGAAAACAATTCATTAAAGATACTATAATTTAAACTCAAATCATGGACTTGTGTATTATTTTACGACGAACTTTGATGCGAATGTTGTTGTCTCCTTTTATTTGTTCCTTTAAAAACCAAAAGTAACTACTTGTATACCACTCCATTCGTTTGTTTATATAGAGGGGTCTGGAGAAATGGAAATGATGGACGGTTTCGTGCATAGGAGGATAGACATTGAAATGATTTCAAGGTCTTTTGAGCGTTCATCATGCTAATGAAGATATATGTGAAGTGCAAAAGATGGTACAAGATATTGAATGCTTTCTTATGGATATTTCATATTTGTCATGCTTGTAGAAAAATAATTAGTACCAACCTTTCAAGATTCCCTATATGACACAAGACAGGGAAATGACCACCCATGGTGCTAGTGGCGATTTTATTAATAATGAGGATTTAAAAACCCCTTCTAAATACAATTAAAACGACCTTATAGTTGCATATATTTATCACATAACAATATAAAGACAAGATTAAGCAAAGAAAAAAACCTAATAAGATAATAAGTAGACAAAAACTCAATATATAATGAAGAAACATGAAATGCAAACTAAAAAACGATGTATGCCCAACTTCTTGTCATTTTGCAAGGAACGCCATAACCTTTACAAAAATCCAATCCTTTGAGACATCAAGAAAGTGAGAAAAATTTCTCCCCCATGCCAATTAACAACAAGTAAAGCACCACATGCAATACAAAATCCAGTTGCAAATCCACTAACCCCGCCAATATAAAACCATCTATGAAGATCATCTGTACCTTCACCTCTACCCTCACTTTCATAAACAAGGGGTGTTACATTTAACTTTTTATCACCAGGGCAATCCTTGGTTAGGGGAGGTCCACAAAGTCCTGGATTTCCAGTATACCTTGAACGGTCAAAAGACCGGAGTTGAGTGCCAGATGGAATTCTCCCGGACAAATTATTACACGACACATCCAGATAGTCTAATAAAGTCCTTTGAGACATGCTTTGTGGCATTCTTCCTGAAAACTTGTTTTTAGATAAATCCAAAATTTGAAGATTACTCATCTTACCAATCTTCAGTGGAATCTCCCCATACAAAGCGTTCATGGACAAGTTCAATGCAATCAGTTCATGGAGATCGACTAGTCCATATGGGATTTTTCCTGTAAGATTGTTGCTCGACAAATCAATGTACCTTAACAATTTTAAGATATTTGTTAAATTCACGTATGCATCCTTTCCACTTAATTAACGCGTGGTCAACATACATATCCCCATAGATAAAACGGTGCACATTTTCATGAGGTGACGCTCCATCTTGAACCATTGCAGTGAGATTTTTGAAACATAAAGGGATGGTTCCATAAAGAGTGTTCACTGACAAATCTAGAATTCGAAGATGTGCTAATTGACATAATTGTAAAGAGATGGTTCCAAAGAAGTTATTTGATGCTAGGCTAAGAGCATACAACTCCGATAAGCTTTCCCCAATCCAAACAGGCACGTGACCATAAAACTTGTTAGCCCCTAATTCCAAATAGAATAACTTGGAGCAATTCTTCAAAGATACAGGTAGTTCCCCTGACAACTTGTTCTTGTATAAATACAAAACCTCCAGATTAGTTAGATACTCAATAGAAGTGGGAAGCTTTCCAGATAAATTGTTTTGTCCTAGATTAAGAACTTTTAGTGCCTTGAAGTTCCACAAACAGTTTGGAATTTCCCCGGTTAGTAAATTGTTCGACAAATCAAGAAAGGATAAATATCCATCAATAACTTGGCACAAAAAAGAAATTCCTCCGTGTAATTGATTTCTGGAAAGGTCTAACCATTCTAAATTTGACGGGACATATGATATAGAACCATAAAAGTTGTTGGAACTCAAATCTATTCTTGTTCCTGAGATATAATTAGGGTTAAAATTTGATGACAAATCTATAACTTCCCCAGTGATGTTGTTGGAAGATAGATCCATATGTATCAATCTAGTAGGCCACGTGTGCCAAAAATTCTCAGGAATTGTGTCAGAAATGTTGGTATTTGCAATATCAAGAAAAGTAAGGTTTTTCAGTGTTTGAATCCATATAGGGAAACTAGGCCCTAACTTGCAAGAGCTCAATGCAATATTCTCAACATTGGAAAGATTTGACATCTGAGCTTTGGATGGAACTCCTTCGAGTGAGTTGTTTGAAAGATTTACCGTAACAATATTTGACTTTCCAATGTTTTCAGAGATAACACCACCAAGAGAATTGGAAGAAACATCAAGAGTTACAAGCTTAGGCAATTGCCACACCTTTTCAGTTATAGTGCCATTCAACTGGTTTTGATAAAGGTACAAATATGTTAGAGATGAAAACTCTTGGATGTCATCTGAAAGTGACCCTGTGAATTGGCTATTTGAAGCATCCAACTCTTGTAATGTAAATGATGTGCATCCAGACAAGTTATTTAGAAAATCAGGAAGTTTGACTACCATTGAGTTGTTATCAAAGTATAATGAAGTCAAACTACATATATTTCCTATATATTTGGGAATCCCATTTAACTTGTTTCCAGAGAGATCAAGATCTTCAAGTTTATTGTTAGTTAATGGTAACAACCATTGATACATGGATGAGCTGAGATTATTGTTTCCGAGATACAGGCTAAGAATAGATGATGAATTAAAGTTGGCAGATGAAGAATACGGATGCATGACTTGCCAGAGGTTACACCCGCTTAAACTTAAATATGAAAGTTTATGGAAACTTAGAATCACATTTACCCAATGGTTTGCCTTAGCGAGAGAAATACCATCCAATTCAAGGTGTCGCAAGTGAGACAAATGAGAAAACCAGTCTATATTTTCAACTGTGCAATTGCTAAGAAATTTAAGTGAAAAAAATTGCAAGTTCTTGAGATTTTCAAATTTTGAAGGAATAGGTCCGGTAAAATAATTGTTTGAAAGGTCAAGATACCTTAATTGAGTCATGGAACTAATAAACATGGGAATGGGACCACTAAAGGAATTTACGGAAAGGTCGAGATATCTTAACTGAGTCGTGGAATTAATGATCATGGGGATGAATCCATTGAAAGAATTTATGGACAGATCAAGATACCTTAATGTAGGTTCCCAGCCGGATCTACACGGAATATCTCGTTCTATGTAGGTGCGGAATCCCTACGTAAGACGTTACGAGCGTAGAAGACGATATACGTTAACACGATTAAACACACGTTACAATAAACAAAGACACGTTGTATTGCAACTGGAAACACGTGATATCAATCACCAACACTGGACAACTCGATACAATGAATAACTCGATCCACTATTCTTAACAACTCAGCCGTAACCTAGCCGATATATAAGACGACAACTTCGCCTGGCATGTTCAGGCGAAGTTGTCACTAACTTCGCTTATCTAACAAGTTCGCCTATATCAGCGAACTTGTTAGCTAACTTCGCTTAATACAAAATACTAATCCAAACGACTCGATTACAGACACTAGACACTGAACTACTGACATCATGTACCAACAGACTCCCCCTTGGCAGTAGCTTCATATCTTTATCTTCAAACACGTGTCTTGTAATCTTGAACAATCTTGTATCTTCATCTTTAAGCATGAACTCCTTCTCATACACAAACGGAAACAACTCTTTGATATTTCCTCGCTTCGTCTTTCCAAGCAGGAATATAGAATATCTTCTTCTCATTCAGCACCTGCAGATCAGCTTGAGACAAGTTCACTAGATGCATCGGATCATACACTCTCAGCAGCTCTTGTTCATCTTCGTCCTCCATTACTGCTTCAGCTGTCTCACAATCTACATACCACCACTTCAGATCTTTCAGCACATCCTTGGGCATTTGTTTCATCGGCACTTCTTTTAAACACCGGATCGGCTTATACTTCATAATCATCCAAGGCTTGCCATCTGCTCTCAATCCTCTATCTTTATCTTCAATAAGTTTTCCCTTTTGTGGTTTCAACAGCTCGAACTTCTTCTCTTTTATACTTTCCTTCCAAACAATCTTCCCAATGACTCTAGCCATATTATCATCACTCCTGTTTATTAACCCCAATCTGGCTAAGTCTTTCACTTCACATTCTGGCAATGTATTCAATGATCTCAACAGCCTCTTGAAGTACTGAACACCATCATATCTTTTAATCACGAAGAGCCTCAACTGCTCATCATATATCCAGCATATAATCCCCTTTCTCGATTCAGCATAACCTCTAATGTTGTAACTCTTCTTAAACATAGTAGGGACCGCCGGTTTCTTCGTTTTTACAAACCATTGAGCGTAGCCTTCTTTCCATCTTGGCTGCTCTTCCCATTCTGTCTCATCACTTCCAATCTCTTTACTCATATCTGCCTTATCAACATCCGGAATTTCATGCTCAATATTCTCTTCTACAATCTCTCCCTCTTCAATCTCATTATCAATAACTATCTCTGCACCAATCTTCTCTATCTCTTCAATCGGTAATACATCATCATCACCTATAAACTCATCATCCATCTCCTCATCCACTACCACCACATCATCACCCGAACCGCCAGCTGCACTTGTTGACTCCCCCTGAGTTGTGGAAGTCCCAAGAGCTTGTTCAGTTCTTGGCCTTGTAGGTCCCCCCGCGGCGTCGCCGATCGATACGAGATCCGCACGAGGTCTAGGAGTGCGGAATCCTCCTAGACTCGTTTATTGGTGTAGAAGACGAAGAACACGATTACACACATACAAACACACGAACAAACACACGAACGGGATAAACACATCTGCAGATCTTTTATATAATAACCATAACTCGTTACATACCAAACACGAAAACAAATGACGGCCGACCCGAGGTGAGCTCTACCTCGGGTCGTCCCACATGACTCTCCCTCTCGGTTTCTCTCTATACAAATAAACTGAACACAAAAACACTCTTAATTTCTGGATACCCAAACCTAAACAAGACACACACATATATATATATATAAACAACTTCACGGGCTTGGGCCTGTAGGCGAAGTTGTTATAACTTCGCCTAAGGCGAAGTTGTTCGCAGAAGTTGTTACAACTTCGCCTATGGCGAAGTTGTTACAACTTCGCACTTCGTTTTCGCTTAACAGAATTGCATAGCGACGGTCACAAAATGCACCAACAGACTCCCCTTTGACCGTTGTTCTCAATTCTAACAAACACAAAAGATCATCTGTTACAAAACATGCACCAACAGACTCCCTCTTAACTGATGATCTTCTGTTTGCTCTTCAACCAGCCGTGTCTGAAACTGTATTGTAGCTTCACAAATCTACCAATCACCTAGCGTCTTCCATATCAGATATCCCCTTCAGTGTAAGCTTCTCCGACTATATAGATTGAGGTCTTTGAAATGCATGCATCCCCGTGCCTAATTGATCATCTCAACCAATCACGTGAAGTCCTTCTGACTTCACCAACACGTGAAGTTGGGCTCCCTCCACAACTTCACCAACACGTCGGCATACGATAAGGTTTAATCTTCAACTACTCAACATCAAGTGATCAATTTCATCACAAAACCACCTTGACAGAATCTAACACACATGACCATTAATTAATCCGAAGCATCTTCAATCACCAGGGATAACGATCAAGAACATAAACACTTTAATTCCCGATTAAATCCAACTTGTTCCAGAATTTTCACTTTAATAAATAAGCATCACGTTTCAGGATCCAATTCTCGAACGCCTTGAAAATAACATAAATAATATGCTCTGACCGCAATCCAGTAATGACGAAAACCTTCAGTTCAATTTGACTTTCTTCAGTTGGTCAACCTCGAACAACAACTATTCATTCCCCACAAACACCCAAATATGTGTCAATATCCAGTATCAATCAATATCCCATTCACAACCTCAACTCCATATCCAGAGTTGACACGTATTTGTTCACACGTAAGACCAAGAGATAACAAGTTTCACTCGTTGACGGAACAACGTCTTCGGTCTCACAATAATCGTGTACACCTGGCCATACAGACGAAAACTCCAAACACTTTTTTTTTTTTAACTTCGCCCAAAAGTCAACTTCGCCCCTCCTTAACTTCGCCTGTCCATAACTTCACCTGGCCATAACTTCGCCTGGCTGCTAACTTCGCCTAAACCCTAAAATTTAAGCGACAACTTCGCCTGAACCCCATAACTTCGCCTGCGGCGGCTGTTCGGCCAGAAACGCATCAGAAACGTGCCAGAAACACCAAAACGCAGATCTCGAACCATAGCATAAGAGCCTAAGGCTCTGATACCAATTGTAGGTTCCCAGCCGGATCTACACGGAATATCTCGTTCTACGTAGGTGCGGAATCCCTACGTAAGACGTTACGAGCGTATAAGACGATATACGTTAACACGATTAAACACACGTTACAATAAACAAAGACACGTTGTATTGTAACTGGAAACACGTGATATCAATCACCAACACTGGACAACTCGATACAATGAATAACTCGATCCACTATTCTTAACAACTCAGCCGTAACCTAGCCGATATATAAGACGACAACTTCGCCTGGCATATTCAGGCGAAGTTGTCACTAACTTCGCTTATCTAACAAGTTCGCCTATATCAGCGAACTTGTTAGCTAACTTCCCTTAATACAAAATACTAATCCAAACGACTCGATTACAGACACTAGACACTGAACTACTGACATCATGTACCAACACTTAATTTAGTCATGGAGACATTTAACATGGGAATGGTTCCATTAAATGAATTTCCATGAAGGTCGAGATGATTCAAGTGGCTTAAGTTAAGCAATGAGGGGCTAATCTTACCTTCAAGATCTCCAAGACTCAAGTCAATGCTTGTAACATGGCCTGTTTGGCTATTGCAAGTGACTCCACTCCAATCACAACAATCATTGGTTGCTTCATCACCAGTTGCCCACGCGGACAAAAGGTCATTAGGATCTTGATCAATGTATGTTTTAAAATCAAGAAGAGCATCCCTCTCCTTGTTGATGCACTTAAGAGATGCTTCTGCTACCCCAAGAGTGGCGGTTGTACTCTTTAGCCATAACAACAAAAGTGATAAAACAAACAACATATGACATATGAGTTTACAGCAAATCTTACATCCCATGATGTTGTATTAATTTGTATTGATCTTTTTTTATCTGATATATCACATACATGCCTAGATCAAGCTTTATATAAGCTCGAATATGATGTATAAAATGTCTTGGTCAATATGCATTTATGTTTCCAAAATGTAATTTGGATGTGAAATGGGTATGTGAAAGCTGATGTGGCGCAGACGTGGCAGAGAGAGAAGGTTTCACTAGCTTGTTTCACCCCACCCATTTCCATTGCTCTTAAGTCATAACTACATTACTAGTTAAGTGGGCCCTCCAACATCAACATCAACTTTGGCCGTGAAAGAAGTGGCAGAGAGGGGTTGGCGCCCTCTTCACGGAGGAGGGGGATGTTTCGCGCCCTCACGGCGCCAAATGGAGTTTCACGGGTGCACCGTGATACCCATTTCCACTGCTCTAAGAGTCATTTTGAATAAGAAGAATATACACATGCAGTTAACCTGTAATGTAGTAATGACAGGAATATACCCACACTTCTATCACACACAACAACCTGATCAAAGTGCTTTTCTAAAGAGCAATGTTAAATTTATAAACATGTTTAATAATTTAATTATTCAAGCGTTTTTCACTAATCCCTTCACATTATGCCAGAATACGAAATTTTTGTTTCGCCAAAATAAAAAAAATAAAAAAAGGTTGCTTATAGGAAACCTAGCTAATACCTTCGAAAAAAAAATACCCACACTCGTATTACACACTACTATGTAATCAAAATCTTGACAATCCCTAGTTACCAAGTTACCATGTCACAACCAATTAAATCCAAGATTAGTAAAAAACAAAAAATGGAGGACAATACATCAATTAAGACACGTGAATGAGATATGAATTACAAGCGTTCACATGTTTACCCATTTTAACAAAAAAGTGTACAACTATACGTATATACAAACCAACTTAAATTTTAATTTACGGTTTTAGCAACCAGGTTACATGTTACTTCGTACGTTTAGCCTGACCCTTTAAAAATTAATTTGTTTAAACCCAACAAAATACTATTTTTACTTGAGACCCAAAATAATTTTTCGCTTTCGGCCTAATTTTTTTTTGTTAAATTCTTGAAACCGTCCCTGGATTCATAAGATATTCTTCCAAGACCTTCCAAAAGAGATCATATAAATATAAGACTAAAACTAACTAAAGTTTATTGCAATTCTTATTTGTCATTATGTTGTGTTGAAATGAATTTGATATGTTTTTTTTTTTTTTTTTTTTTTTTTTTTTTTTATTTTAATTTGATATATATCAACAAAAAGGTCCAAGTGCCCAACTTTATATAAACTCAAAATTGAAGTAGAATTGATTTGAGGTTATACAACCGGCTTAGGGACCATACCACCGGTATGGAAACTGGTCTGGCAAGAATCAATTAAAAAACTATCAGACCAGGTCGTAATTAGTTTGTAAACCTATAGTTTGAATGTAGTGAAACTTGAACCGAACCAGTTAAAACCTTGTTATAACCATGGACTGATCTTTACTCCCCCAGAAACCAATTCCTACCCGTATTGGTTAAAAAAAGGTGGTTTGACCGCATTAAACTAGATAAAAATTTGCTCCAATCCGAACGGGTTTGGGCCAAAAACCCAGTTTGTGCACCTATGGAATCGATAGGATGGATTAGTAGCCCACTTGTTCAACATATAAGCATACACGCAGGGGTGGATCTATAGTAAAAACGGGTGGTTCCGAGGAACCACCCGAGTTTTGAAATAATAGTGTATTTATATATAGAAAATAATAAAGGAACCACCTTATAAATTAGAAAGGAACCACCTTACAAACATTTGAAGCCTTTGTCCAGCTGGAAACCTGTTGGTTTTGTAACCCAGAGGTCACAGGTTTGATTCTGGTTTTTGAAACATTTTTTTTACTTAGTCAGGGTTTTATAATAAACACAACCAGTGACCAGTCCACAAAACACCACACAGCGCCTCCCCAGTCTCGTCGTTTAACCGCCGCTGATCTTCTCCGTAATTCCAATTTATCAAACTATTACTTCTCAAAGCCACCACCATCAGCTGACTTCCAGGGATTCAAAGACCGAATTCAGGATAACAATAAGCCTAAGCCTTTTGTTTTCTCAGCCAACAATAACTCATCTGGTAATTCACTTTTTTTTTTCATTAATAGTTTAAGGAATTTGTTATAGGTAAATTACAAGTCATGAACTTGAAGCTTCTAGATCTGACTTATCAAACTAGATTGATGACATATAAACTAGTGTGTTCTTTCTTGTTATGAATTGCGTATTCGTAATAATATATATATATATATATATATATATTGAAATATAAAGCTTTTAGAATACCAAAACTAAGTCATTTGAAAATTAATTGATCTTTAAGTTATTTATTTGTCCCCAGCCTCTGACCCTCTTCAGCCCCTGACTGCCGGCAGCCTCACTCCGTCAGCCACTCGTCCTCGTCACTCCGACCATCATGGAACGTCGGCAACCTCACTCTGTCAGCCACTCAGCCGTCCCCGTCCTCTTGCCACTGCCTACTCTTACTCGAATCCTCTAATCCTCCCACTTTGAAGGTAAGTTTACATTCACAATTCATTGTTAAATGTTAATTGTTCTTGACTTCTTGTAAAATGTTAATTGCTCTTGATTGTTAAGTTATTTGTTAAATTTAGTTTTAGTTTGTTAGATTGTTGGTTTTAATTTGTTAGTTTGATAGTTTTTAATTTATAATGACGGTATCTCTTTTATTATTTTATCGTATTTTTATCATGTAATGAACTTTCTCGAACCATCGAACCGACCCGAATCTTAAACCGACCCGGATTTTTTTATACCCGACTCCATGAAATTGAAACGTCTAAAAGTAGTGCACCACCCGGAAAAAAAATCCTGGATCCGCCACTGCATACACGAGGTTTCACTCTTACAAACCGACAAAAAAGGGAGTAACCGACACATTTGTATGTATTGTGGTTGGTTTTACACACAACGTAGAAGACCTCAAGTTGGATGTCTATATCTAGTTATCTACAGTCAACTAAATATATTTCTAGGTGACTAGGTCAGTATGTATTTATAAGACGAGCTATCTTGTCCTTTGATTTTTCAAAGGTCGATTTTCGTACAGTTTTAGTTCCACATACAAAACTAAATATTAAATATCATTGGAAAAGTAATACTAGTTCCAAATGAGACGTCAAAAAGACTTTCAGGTCTTGGCAATTTATATTTATTAGATGTTTCTTCATCCTATTTAAACTAAGGGGCCAAGCTAAGAAAAGAAATATTCATAACGAGTAATGACAACACGCTACATAATATATCTCAATACTTAGAACCTAAACAACGTAAAATGTGACTTACGGTTAACAAATAAGTTGTTGTCAAAAGTAGTTTCTTCATAAAGATGGGTGTTATATTTGTGGAATAAGTGCAGGGTGAGTGATGTGGCACCCACGGGATCAAGGTGAACACTACACAACCTCATGACATGCATGGTGAGCGTGGTCACTATCCTGTTGGCTAGCACAAAATTTTTGACAGTCGACCATAAACAACACAAAATAACCAAATCCCAACAAAATTTGTTTTTATATCTATTCGAAAATATGGATCCCAACAATCCAAATAACCCGCATTTCGATCACAACTTGGGCTGTATTTTCTCGACCCTAAACTGGTTTCAAACCCGAACTTGTTTGGACTAAACCAAGTTAGACCAACCCGATCGGGTTGGATCCATAACCAATTTTTGCACCTCTACTAACAAGTGTTCAACATTAGTACATTACCAATAATATGTATATGTATCTAGAGGTGCATAAATCGGGTTTTTCAAATACCCGAGTTCGGGTATGGAACCGAGGTCGGGAATGACCGGGTATTGGTAATTCCCGGGTTGGGTTTGGGTTCGGTATTGTCTCTAAAAACAATACCCTATGCATCGAGTTCGGGTCGGGTATAGAACCGGGTATTATAAAACCGGGTATTTGAGTACCCTATTTTCGGATATTGGAAAACCCTATTATCGGGTTTTTTTCGGGGTTTTTTCTGGATATAGTTTGGATTTTTTAAAAAGTTTGCACTTTTTATGGTATTTTTCAAGTATTTTTAATGTATTTTTCAGGTATACATAGGGTATTAGAAATACTCAGTTTTGGGTATTGAAAAAACCCGGTTTCGGGTATAGAACCGGTTCGGGTATTACCGGGTATAAATCGGGTCTGGTTCGGGTTTTAGTACCGAATATACCCTATCCGTACCCTATGGGTAGGGTCGGGTACGGGTTCGGGTATTAAAAATCCGGGTATTAAAAAACCGGTTCCGTGTTTTTATTTCGGGTCCGGTTCCGGGTTCGGGTTTTTTTTCACCTCTATATGTATCACTAGTTTTTATCCCCCGTATTACGGGGGTTGTTTTATATTATATGTTTCTAATATTTATTTATTTTTTTATTGTATGAAAGTTAATAATATACTTATGGTTTGATGATAAATTGTTTCACAAATAAATGAGATGTTATAACCCGATTTAAAAGTTATATGGGTTTGTGAGACCCACCCCACCCGTTTATTTTTTAATATAAAATTGATTTTTTAATTATAAATAATATATATCTTTTTTTTAAGTAAATCATGTATTAATTTTTAGTATATTCCTACTTTATAGGATTTTTTATATCAAATATATAGTGAGATTAGTTTTTAATTTAATGAGATATAACCCGTTTATGAAATATCTGGGTTTGATAAGACCCATACCCGTGAATTTGGGTCAAACGCACAAGAAGCCTCCATTTAAAAATCAAGTAAATCTGGTGACTACAAAAATAAGGAGAGCGACCACGTCACGATACATAGGATTTTTATGTTTTCGTTTATATATATTATAGATTGAAATCATTAAAAAAGCCCAACAATTGGGCTCTCCAAAAACATTATGCTAGCATCGGCCCAGCTCACCGGGCTTCCCAATTTTCGATTGCCAACCGCCAAGTTTGACAGTTTTCTTTATGGATCCCGCTACTTTTTATCCTGTTTAATTTCAACAAAACACTTTTCAGTTTTCACTAGTTCTCCTGAAAACCGGGTTTTTTCACCCATGTAATAAATTGGTAGAAAAAAAGACCAAAGTATTCTACACGTCAACCTTTCTCCACGCGCATGTTCCACACACAATCACACGTACCAATTAAACACCAAGCTAAGTATCACCAAACATCTGTCATTGGCTGTTCCCTCCACGCGCCTGTCTTCAAATAGATATTTTAATTGGTACGGTGACTTTTTTATTTTTGTGTTTTTAAGTTACTTTTGATGCTATGTTTGCTATGAAACTTTTAAAAGCTTTTATAAGTTTTTATTTTAAGAAAATACACTTACCTAATTATATGTCTTGTTCGGTTTAAAGAGTTTGAAACTTTTAATTCAGGATAAAAAAAATTAAAGCTTAAAGCTTCTAATAGCATTTAGAAAGAGCTATAAGCTTTTGGTATTTTAATTTACCAAAATAACCTTTCAAAATAAATACATTTACTATTATTGTTTTTAGTTATACATTTTATTAAAAGCTCCAGTAAATTTGTCAAATATCTAAAAACTACAACTACAGTTACCAGCTGTTAGCTTTAAGCCACCAACCACCAGCTTTCAGCTAGTTTCGCCAAACATACCAATTGTCTTAATAGACACACACTTGTTTAGAGTTATCCTTAGACGTTTCCAATAGAACAAACCGCCAACTAGCACTTGACAGCCGTTATACTGTCACAGTAACATAATTATCTAACGTAACAAACAGTGAAAGAAAACCCGGATATAGTTAAAGAGATAATATAAATTTCTTTTTTTTTTAATCATTATTTAGAAAACCAGTATCCAATTTTCTCCCTCTATTTTACTCTAAAAAAATTAATTAATTCCCCCAAAAAAAAGCTAAAAAATGTTAACTTTGACTGTGGTGTTAGTGTGAAACAGGTGTAAATACTAATTTTTTTTTTTCAATCAATGTTTTATATAATTTACTATAAAACGATTACAATAAAGTGGCAGGTAAACGGGCAACAAGCTGCGCCGCAACCCCCTTTTGAACAGCAAAGCCAATCCTGCTAAAAACGAAGCTTTGACACCTAGAAGCTGAAGAGGTTACGTGTACAAGTCAAGTAAGCTTTCAAAACCCTAAATACTAATAGCTCTAGCAAATCCAAACAGCTTTCAAAACCAAGAACACAATCCCAATTTGATGACATTCTAGAAAACCCTAGTTTTACAGCAACTCAATTTCGCGGTTTGAAGTTATCAGGATGCTGTTGGCAGTTGAAATCAGTCAAGTCAAGTAAGTTATTGCCTTCAATTGCTCATCTGTATGTATCATTTAGGTCTAATTTGCTTTCGATTTGATTGTATGAAGTAGTTAAGGTTAGAGAGAAAAGGAAGCTATGGATGGGGATGATAAGAAAGTAATGCTGGCATGCATAATATCAGGAACTCTTTTCACCGTCTTGGGGTCGGCTTCTTTCGCGATACTCTGGGCGGTTAATTGGCGGCCGTGGCGGATATACAGGTACTTTATATTGACTTGTTTTTAATAAAGGTTAAAAATTTAGGGACTTTTAGGATGTTAATAGTGGAAATTTTTTTAAGCATTAATAATTTTATGGGTTTAGTTACTGGTTTAGTGGATGAAATGAAACTATATATGCTTACAGATGGGCCAAATGAACACATTCTTGAATGTATTATAGTTAATTGTTTGAGATCAGGATGAAACTTGATATATGTTAGATCATAAGAGTTCACGGGCTTAATATGTTGTACACGTTATTATGGTGTTATGTGCATTGGGCTACTGGTTAAACCTTAAGTGGTAAAGCACCAAATGAGAAGATTTTATAGGATTAGTTAAGAGGATTTTTGTATGCCAAGCATCAAAATCTCGTCTTTTGCCAAATTTTCATTTCCCTATAGTTGGTGAGCCAAATGTCAATTGATGATATATTATAGATTGATAGAACATTTCACGGTTTTACCTTCCCTAGGTGTCTATGATGCTTATACCAATATGTAAAGAAACTTATAAATCAACACCATTAGCATTATTTTTTGATGTTATTACGTGGCTTATGCAAAGACAACTGGTTTAAGTTATTTTGTGTTTATTTTTGGGCAATATCAGTTGGATCTATGCTAGAAAATGGCCGAGTTTCTTACAAGGGCCTCAACTGGGAATACTATGTGGTTTTCTTTCCCTGTGTGCATGGGTAGCTGTCATTTCTCCAATTATAGTTATAATCTGTTGGGGATGTTGGTTAATATTAATATTGGGGCGAGATATTATCGGTTTAGCAGTCATCATGGCTGGAACTGCTCTGCTTTTAGCATTCTATTCAATCATGCTTTGGTGGAGAACACAGTGGCAGAGCTCAAGTACGTTTTTCATGAAATTTTAATTTGTAACAGTTTTTTTATAAATTTGAAAGAATAATATAAACGATGTAACCTTTTCATGCTTGTTTACATAGGGGTGGTTGCGGTTCTTCTACTTCTGGCTGTTGCATTGCTGTGTGCATATGAATTGTGTGCAGTTTATGTGACAGCTGGATCAACTGCTTCACAACGGTATTCACCTTCTGGATTCTTCTTTGGGGTGTCTGCAATTGCTTTAGCAATCAATATGCTCTTCATTTGCAGAATGGTGTTTTATGGTAGGTTGTTCTTTTTGAGTTAAAGTTACTTTTTAACAAAACATTAGTTTTTGTGATTTTTTATCTTCATTGTATATTTGTTATGAACTAATAGGTAACGGTTTGGATGTTGATGAATACGTTCGAATTGCATACAAATTTGCTTATTCTGACTGTATTGAAGTGGGCCCCGTTGCATGCTTACCTGAACCACCAGATCCAAATGATTTGTATGCTAGACAATCTAGAAGGTAAGTACCAACTTTCATTCTTGAAACTTGAAAGAAATAATATGCTCAGAAAGTATCCGATTTCATTAGAGGTGACAAAATGGGTGGCCAGGTGGGTCGGGTAACAGGTCAAAACGGTTATTTTTTTGTATGGGCCAGGTTGACCTAAAACCCTTTTTCACAAAAAGTTTAAAACTTGTTTGGGTCACTTGTGACCCTTTTTTTTCTGGATAATATTCTTTATTTATTTTACTAGTTCAGGTCGTTAGAGACAAAAATAATATGAATCATGCATTCGTTAGTAAATGGGTTGAAATTGCCACTTCTATGACTTATTATCAGAAAATTTGTCTACTATTTCTAATAAGTTATATTTATTTATAGATTTGGATAGTCTGCTCATAGTAAAGATACATTTTACA
This sequence comes from Bidens hawaiensis, assembly GCF_021521415.1. Lineage (NCBI taxonomy): Eukaryota > Viridiplantae > Streptophyta > Magnoliopsida > Asterales > Asteraceae > Bidens > Bidens hawaiensis. The sequence goes on from NW_027491763.1 coordinate 744,593, forward strand.
AATTATTCAACTATCTTTTTTCTAAAATTTTCGATCATTATTTCAGAGTGTCACACCTTGGGTTTCTTTATCTTGGGTCACTTCTTGTACTTCTCGTGTATTCTATATTATACGGTTTAACAGCAAAGGAGTCCAATTGGCTTGGTGCAATTACATCAACAGCAGTTATAATTCTTGGTATATTTTAAACCAACACTAAGTAATCACAAATATTTGTGAATGTTCTTTTACACTATTTAATATAATTTCTTAGATTGGAACATGGGTGCATGTCTATATGGGTTTGAGCTTCTTCAAAGCCGTGTGATCGCCCTCTTTGTTGCTGGCGTGTCTCGTGTTTTCTTGATTTGCTTTGGAGTTCATTACTGGTCTGTTTCTCTAATTCTCTCTCACTACGTTATTACACATCATCTATATATTCTTTTAACTATTTATATCATAAAAAAGATCTTTTTTTTGGTAATTTACAGGTATCTTGGACACTGCATAAGTTACGCTGTTGTGGGGTCCGTTTTACTCGGTGCAGCTGTAACTCGTCACTTATCCGTCACAAACCCGTTAGCTGCAAGACGAGACGCTTTACAAAGCACCGTGATTCGTTTACGAGAGGGTTTTAGAAGAAAAGAACAAAACAGTTCATCAAGCTCATCAGAAGGTTGCGGGTCAAGTGTCAAGCGGACCAGTAGTGCCGAAACGGCCAATCTTGGTAACAGCACACGTGGCATGGGTGACCCAAACAGCTGGGCCCAAATGGGAAGTATCAACAGTGAAAAAGGTTTGGATAGTGGAAGACCGAGTTTAGCCATACGAACCAGTTCGTGTCGGTCTGCAATTCAAGAGGGCAATTTTGATGCGAATGGCTTGTGGCGGTCTGTTCTAGTAGCGGACTCGAGAGCCAAGGGTGTGAGTCGAATGATACGGCTAACCAACAGGTGCTTGATTTAAACTTGGCTTTAGCGTTTCAAGAAAAGTTTTTATCAACCCGGAGAATTACGTCTTTACTGAAACGAAGAGCGCGGGCTGGAGATATTGAGTTGACTAATTTGTTGCAAGATAAAGGTTTAGACCCTGATTTTGCGGTTATGTTGAAAGAAAACGGATTGGATCCAACGATACTTGCGTTGTTGCAAAGAAGTAGTTTGGATGCAGATAGAGATCATCGTGATAATAATGAAAATAATAATATTATGATCACCGACTCAAGTGATGTTAATAATGATTTGCATAATCAGATATCGTTATCTGAAGAACTTAGAATTCACGGGCTGGAAAAGTGGTTACAACTTTTTAGATTGCTTTCGCATCATATTGCGGGTACACCTGAACGGGCTTGGGTTCTTTTTAGTTTTGTGTTTATTGTTGAAACTGTAATTGTGGGCCAGTTTCGGCCCAAAACCGTTGAGGTTGTCGGTGCAACACATCAACAGGTATGAGTGTTTGAAATCCAAATTTTTAGGGTTATTTTTGTCTTTTAATCGTGATATGTGTTATGCAAAACATATGCAGTTTGAATTTGGGTGTGCGGTGCTGTTATTGTCACTTGTTATTTGTTCTATTATGGCGTTCCTTCGGGCACTACAGGCTGAAGATATGGTTATGACTTCAAAACCACGAAAGGTACAATGATATTGTAGTTTTAGTTATGTTTTTAGGGATTTTTCTAACTGCCATTTTATGTGATGTCTGTTTTGATTTTTCAGTATGGTTTTATTGCCTGGATACTGAGCACGTGCGTCGGTCTTCTGCTATCCTTCTTGAGGTACAGTTTTCATATTTATTGTCTATGCGTTTAATGGTTGTTAGTTTGTTTGCTAATGATGCATGCTACTTATGCAGCAAGTCATCTGTTCTTCTCGGGTTGTCTTTGACTGTTCCACTCATGGCAGCATGTCTTTCTTTTGCAATTCCTATTTGGATACGTAACAGTTACCGGTTTTGGGTATCAACAGATAATTATGGAAATCAAGTTGGAAGTTATCGTTCTTTCTGGATGAAAGAGGTTTTTTTTCTTCATATCTTTCATCTTAAAAGTAAATAATATATCAGGCTCACACAAATAGAAAAACAACTTCACAGGCCACACAATTATCCGTTTAGTTTTGTTTATGCCTGTTACAAAAATGCTGGAAATTTGTAAAATGACAAAAATGCCCCTAACATCAAAGCTTTTGCCACATCTAGATTTGTAAAATTACAAAAATACTCTAAAATCTACTTCAATATGCATTTAGGAGTTCATTTAAAGTTGATCCTTTGCATAGTTTTATGAGTGTTTTTGTCATTTTTAGAGCTCTAGGTGTAGCAAAGCTTTAACGTTAGTGGCATTTTCGTCATTTTAAAAATTTCTGGCTAGTAACAAGCTAATATTTACTTGGGTGGCTTGTAAAGTTTTATTATTTTGGTGGCCTGATATTTAACCCTTAATTTTATTGAGACTTTGATTTGTTCACATTTTAGGTCATAATTTACCTAACAAAATTATTTCAATGTAGGGGGTTATTCTTTCAATCTCCATCTTATTATTCGTTGTATCGATATTAGCTCTTGGTGCAATAGTCTCCGTAAAACCATTAGAGGATTTGGGCTATACGGGTTGGGCCGGTGGTGAAAACAGCATTAAATCACCATACGCATCACCACTCTATCTGGGCTGGGCCATGGCTTCTGTAATTGCTTTAATAGTTACGGGCCTGTTACCAATTGCATCCTGGTTTGCCACATATCGGTTCTCTCTCTCCTCAGCAATATGTGTAGTCATATTTTCAGGTAAAAATAATTTTTAAAATATTTAATTATGGTTTTATTACCTGGGGTTTGACCCAAATTACCCTTTTAGTCCATTAGTTTCAATTTTGTTTCATTTGAAGTCCAATCCACTAACCCCATCCAAAAGGGTTATTTGTGACAAATCACAAGGACTAAAACCAGATTTAACTAACTAAAAACTATATTTTAAAACCAAACAAATTTTCATTGCTATAATTCTTTTTTATTTTTTTTACTTACAGTTGTTTTGGTCACATTTTGTGGTGCATCGTATCTCGAGGTTGTTAACTCTAGAGATGATAATGTTCCTAAAGAAAGTGATTTTCTGGCTGCATTACTTCCTTTAGTGTGTATCCCGGCTTTGCTGTCACTTTGTTCTGGTTTGCTTAAATGGTAAACAAATCTCTCATATTCACAAATTAAATATATAATCTGAGATTAAAATATCAAATAATTAATTATAAGTTTATAACTACGGAAAATGACTTTCAGGAAAGATGATAACTGGAAGCTTTCACGAGGCGTTTATGTGTTTGTCATAATCGGTCTTCTACTTCTTCTTAGTGCAATTTCAGCTGTTATTGTCATAGTCGACCCATGGACGGTAATTTTACATATTTAGCTGCTGGTTCATGTATTTAGCATTGCATCAACTTATTTATTTGTAATGGTAACAGATCGGGCATCGTTTCTTTTACTTCTTCTACTCATTGTTCTAGCTATCAGTATCATCCACTTTTGGGCTTCAAGTAACTTTTACTTAACCAGAATGCAAACATCTGTTGTATCTTTTCTTGCATTTCTGATGGCCCTTGCTGCATTTTTTCTTGGATGGCATCAAGGTAAATAAAAAACCCTATTTTTGTGTTTTTTCCTCATATAAATGGTTCACAAAAGACACATAATACAATTTTATTTTATGTTTTTATAGACAGATTTTTCGTTGGAGCTTCTGTTGGTTACTTTTCGTTTTTGTTTCTTCTGGCTGGCAGGGCACTAACTGTAAGGGCATTTTTGTCTTTTCACTAAAATTTTAATAGAAACATTATAAGTGTGAAGTTAATTGAAATGAGAATGAAACCTCAGTGACTGAAAAAGCCAAATTAGAACTTTTGGACTAAAAGGGTTATTTTGGCTAATTCACAGGGGACCTAAAATCGTAGTTTACTCTAGATTTAAATATCAAATTATTGTTTTTTAAGTAAATTCTTTTCTCTATAGGTTCTTCTTTCACCTCCTATAGTAGTATATTCTCCACACGTCCTACCTGTATACGTGTACGACGCTCACGCAGATTCTGGAAAAAATGTCAGGTTTGTTGGAATTTCCACTTTGCTTCTCGCAAAGTGCTTTTCTTCTTTCAATATGGTCCTTCCACTGTTCATTTATATCACAATTAGTTTCTCAAGTTTCTCTTTTCATCAACAGTGTTGCTTTCATTGTACTTTACGGGATTGCACTAGCAATCGAAGGCTGGGGCGTTGTTGCAAGTTTAGTAATTTATCCACCGTTTGCCGGAGTAGCTGTTTCAGCAATTACACTTGTGGTATCATTCGGGTTTGCCGTCTCTCGCCCATGTTTGACTCTCGAGGTTTGACTTTTGACCAAAAGTTTTGATCTTGTTTGATTTCTATTATGCACCTAACTGACTTTTGCACTTTTGTTAACAGATGATGGAAGATGCTGTACACTTTCTCAGCAAAGACACCGTCATTCAAGCAATTGCTCGATCGGCCACCAAGGTTGATTATACAATAAAATAGTTGAAATTCTTAGTATTTATTTTTTTATGAGAAAATTACACTAATGGTCCCGGTAGTTTGACCATATTGCAAGTTTGGTCCCCGGATTTTAGTAATTGCTAACTTAGTTCAAACATTTGTGAGGGTTGCATGTTTAGTCCCCACGGTAAATCCTAGTTAGTTTTTAATGGAAAAGTGACGTCTTGTGCCATTAATGTGAGGGTAATTGTGTCTTTCCAAATTTGGAACCTTAACAAAATACTCTTTGAAACTCCAGAACTCCCAAGGTCGATTTCATCACCTCCGATCATTGCAAAATTGAAACCTTCTCTCAAATGCTTGTACTAAGTTCTAATTTTTAAAATATGGATACCAAAGTTGCATTAAGGTCAAACACAGGGACCATTTGTGCAATATCTTTTTTTTAATTCATTTAAATGTGTTTGTATTATTCTCTATGCAGACAAGAAATGTGCTATCGGGAACTTATTCAGCTCCACAGAGATCTGCCAGCTCAGCTGCTTTGTTAGTTGGGGACCCAAACATTACACGTGATCGGGTGGGAAACTTCGTGCTCCCGAGAGCAGATGTGATGAAATTAAGAGAGCGTTTGAGAAATGAAGAATTAGCTGCAGGGTCGATTATTTTAAAAATAAAACATGGGATATTTTTTCAACATGACTCGACCAATGATATGGGTTATAGAAGAGAAATGTGTGCGCATGCGCGTATTCTAGCTTTAGAAGAAGCAATCGATACTGAATGGGTGTACATGTGGGATAGATTTGGCGGTTATTTACTTCTTTTGCTTGGTTTAACTGCCAAAGCTGAACGAGTACAGGTGTGAACACGATTTATATTTGATAATATCACATTTTTCTTGTGGCATCTAAAGAATTCATACTTTTATGTTTTCTTTTCTTTTTTGTCAGGATGAGGTTCGGTTAAGGCTCTTTCTTGATAGCATCGGGTTTTCAGATTTGAGTGCTAAAAAGATCAAAAAGTGGATGCCGGAAGACCGTAGGCAGTTTGAAATTATACAAGAGAGGTAGGGCCCAAATCGAGATTAAACAAGCCGAGCCAGGCCAGGTTGAATTCTGGCTTGGCTCATTTATCTTATTGAGCTAAAAGGTTGAGCTCAAGCTCGGATCCTATAAAAGCTCGAGCCATCTCGTTTATTTATATGTTTACACACATACATATAAGCAAAAAATCATATTTTTTAAATACAGAATAATTAATATCTATATAATATATATTATAATTTATATACATTGAATACAAACAAGCCAATGAGCCGAGCTAACCTTGGCTTGGGCTCGTTACATTTACAATCCGAACTAGGTCAGATCGTTTACAAACAAGCTGATTTTGAGCGTTCACGAGCTTTTTGAACAACCTTAATTGAGGTCCCCCCCCCTCCCCCTTTTTTTTCCTTTCAGAATACCGATTAATCTGACACTTTTTTGTTTTATTTTAAATGTGTAGTTATATAAGAGAGAAGGAGATGGAAGAAGAAATATTAATGCAGAGACGGGAAGAAGAAGGTATGGGTAAAGAAAGGCGAAAAGCTCTTTTAGAAAAAGAAGAAAGAAAATGGAAGGAAATAGAAGCCACTCTCATTTCATCAATTCCAAACGCCGGAAGTCGGGAAGCCGCTGCCATGTCAGCCGCCGTCAGGGCGGTTGATGGTGATTCAGTTCTTGACGATTCATTTGCACGTGAGCGAGTTTCAAGTATCGCACGAAGAATCCGTTCCACTCAGTTAGCCCGTCGAGCCCTCCAAGTAATTATATTATTTATCCTTTTTTCTTGTTTTATTATTATTATTATTATTATTATTATTGTTATTATTATTTTGGTTTTGTAATCTGATATGATTATTGTTTTGGTCGTTAGACGGGAATCACGGGTGCGGTTTGTGTTCTTGATGATGAACCCGTTACGAGTGGTAGATACTGTGGCCAGATGGACCCCGCTGTTTGTCTTAGCCAAAGAGTTAGTTTCTCAATGTTGGTTATGATCCAGCCCGAATCAGGGCCCGTTTGTTTGATGGGTACCGAGTTCCAGAAACAAGTTTGTTTGGAAATTCTAGTTGCGGGCTTCGAGCAAGGAATTGAAGCGGGTCAAGTTGGGCTTCGTCTCATAACAAAAGGAGACCGACAGTCTATCGTTTCAAAGGAGTGGAATATCGGTGCTTCTTGTATTGCTGATGGAAGGTAACATGGTCAAACTTCGTCAAACATGGTCAAACGTGATCAAACCTTGTAACACTTGGTCAAACTTGATCAAACCTGGTTAAATTAGGTCAAACTTGATCAAACCTGGTTAAATTAGGTCAGACTTGATCAAACCTGGTCATACTTGGTCAAACCTGGTTATACTTGGTCAACTCTGGTCATACTTGATCAAACCTGGTTGAACTTTGTCACCTGTATGTGCAAGTTATTTTATGTTCATATGCATATTAATTATTATCATAACTTACAGGTGGCATATGGTTACAGTTACCATAGATGCTGATTTAGGGGAGGCGACTTGCTACTTAGACGGTGGTTTTGATGGGTACCAGACGGGGTTACCGTTACGTGTTGGAAATGACGTTTGGGAGCTGGGAACGGAAGTTTGGGTCGGGGTTGGACCGCCAACTGATGTAGTTGCGTTCGGGCGGTCCGATAGTGAAGGACCCGAGTCTAAAATGCACATAATGGATCTTTTCATTTGGGGAAGATGCTTACTAGAAGATGAAATTTCCGCTCTTCCAACCGCCATGGGGTCCACCGAGTACAATATGTTTGATCTTGTTGAAGATAATTGGCAATGGACAGATTCTCTCCCTAGGGTTTGTGTTTTTATCACATTTTACCCATTGACTTGCTTAGTCACTTTGTAGTATTTTTACATTATATTAGGGTTCTAAACGAGCCGAGCAGAGCCAGGTTGGGCTCGACTAGAAGTTAAGCAAGCCAGCTCAGCTTGTTAATTTAAACAGGCCGGCTCGGCTTGTTACTTTCATTGGCTTGTAAAAAGCTCGAGCGTTCGTTGAGCCGGGTCGTTAGTTTTTATTTATTTATTTTCTTTGTAGTTTTATACTTTTTTACACATATTGGCATATAACAAACACACAATGCATTTTTTTACAAACTATTATATGTATTATTTTTTGTTATTTGTTTCAATATTTTTGTATGTTATTATTATTATTTTATATATGTATGTATTGAAACTTTGGGGTTTAATTTGAACGAACTAGCCTCTAGTCAAGCTGACTGGCTCAGATTGTTTACAAACAAGCTTTTCTTGAGTGAGCCATGAGATTTTTGAACAAATTGTTTTTTTTTTGTTTAGGTTGATGAATGGGACAGTGATCCTGCTGATGTGGATTTATACGATCGAGATGATTGGGATGGTCAATATTCTAGCGGGAGAAAACGAAGATCGGACTGTGAAGGATTAGTAGTTGATATGGATTCTTTTGCAAGACGCTTGAGAAAACCAAGAATGGAAACTCATGAAGAAACCATTCAACGAATGCTGTCAGTTGAACTTGCGGTTAAAGAAAACCTTTTGGCTAAAGGAGAAGCTCACTTTACGGATCAAGAATTCCCTCCAAATGACTCCTCGTTGTTTATGGACCCTGACAACCCGCCTTCTAAATTACAAGTTGTATCGAAATGGTCGAAACCGACTGAAATAGTCAACGAAAACCAGTCCGGTTCTAACCCGTGCTTATTTTCTGGGGATGCAAATCCTTCTGATGTTTGTCAGGTATGTTAACATATATATTCTTGATAGTACTTGTTTTATTTATTTGTTTTCTTATATATTGTTGTTTGATTGCTTTTGAACAGGGTCGGTTGGGTGATTGTTGGTTTTTGAGTGCGGTTGCTGTCCTGACTGAGGTTTCTAGAATATCTGAGGTTATCATTACACCAGAATATAACGAGGAAGGAATCTACACTGTCCGTTTCTGTATTCAGGTACCGAACAGACAACGAAACCAAGTTAATACTGGTGTGGCTTTAGTGTTACCTATTTAATACCTGAGTGGTGTATGCATTATACATACATTATACCTTAACTATATTATTTAATTTAACTTTATGATCTTTATATATGAAGGGGGAGTGGGTCCCGGTTGTTGACGACTAGATCCCATGCGAATCACCGGGAAAACCTGCTTTTGCCACAAGTAAAAAAGCAAACGAGTTATGGGTTTCTCTACTAGAAAAAGCATACGCCAAACTTCACGGGTCCTATGAGGCGCTGGAAGGTGGGCTAGTCCAAGACGCACTCGTCGATTTAACGGGCGGTGCTGGTGAAGAAATTGACATGAGAAATTCTCAGGCCCAGATTGACCTCGCTAGCGGCCGTTTATGGTCCCAGTTACTTCGTTTCAAACAAGAAGGATTCTTATTAGGTGTCGGAAGCCCATCGGGCTCAGATGTCCACATATCTTCAAGCGGGATCGTTCAGGGCCATGCGTATTCGTTTTTACAAGTACGAGAAGTCGATGGACATAAACTTGTTCAAATTCGAAACCCATGGGCTAATGAGGTGGAGTGGAACGGGCCGTGGTCTGATTCATCACCAGAATGGACAGACCGGATGAAACACAAACTTAAACATGTCCCACAGGTACGTTTATAAATAACCCTCTTATCTATATTTTATAATCGAAACATAGATTAAAAAAAATTCACGACGGTATATTTGGAAAGCACGAAACGAAAAATATTTAGAAGTTGCATTAGAATATATTAAAGGAAAACGAAATATAATTAGAGTTAAAAATATGAAAGCGAATTTATAATTTTGCGTGTTTAAACAATATAAAAACTGCGTGTTGCGGCGGGATGTTAAAATTAGTATAGATCGGTTTCAAGGGTAAAAGATTCACGTCGAATCCTGAGTATTATAAAGAGTCATATCTTAAAGGTTGTGGAAAGAAAAAAAAATTAAAAAATGGAACATTGAAGGGGCTTTGACGAGTTGTACGTTCATGCTTTGAAAACTTGTACATTATCACGAAAAATTGGTTAAAACAGACAAAGGCAAAACATTAGAGGCTAAATGGTTATTTAGAGGGGGTATAAGTTGAAAAAAATCAAGCTTAAAGTAAAACCCTTATGATGCACTGATATTCACTTCACTCACAAATCCAACTCTTTTTACAATTAATAACAATAATTATGCATACATAAGCGAGCAGAATATTAATATGTTTTGCTATGTTTTTTAAACAGGCAAAAGACGGGATATTTTGGATGTCCTGGCAAGATTTCCAGATTCATTTTCGTTCAATATATGTTTGTCGGGTCTATCCACCCGAGATGAGATACTCGGTCCATGGTCAATGGCGAGGTTTCAGTGCCGGTGGTTGTCAGGATTATGACACGTGGCATCAAAACCCACAATTTAGAATCCGAGCCACTGGTTCTGATGCATCGAGTCCTATACACGTCTTCATTACATTGACTCAGGTAACTACTTGTTTCTAAACAACTTATTATTAGGTAGGTTTGCAGGTTTTTTCGGTTATGCCATTTGGTCTTGAAGTTTATGGGCTGCAAAAAATGGCCCAAAATAATGAATATAGGCCTGACCTTTTTTGTTGACTATTACACATTTTGGCCTACACTACACAAATAACTTTTACATTCAAAATATAATAATTATAATCCTTAATTTAATAACAAAAGTCGATTTTTCGGTTTTTACGGGTTCGATTTGGTTTCTTCAGTTTCTGGTACATGTAAAACCAAAACCGAACCGGAAATTTGGTTTTTGAAAAATTATAAAACCAAACCATCGGTTTTGTGTTGCTTCTTCGGTTGCAGGTCGGTTATTTCGGTTCATGCACACCCCTATAATATTAGGGTGTTTATTTATTTATTAGTTATTTAATTATATTTTATTATAATTTTTTTATATGTTTATAGTTATAATCTTTATATATAACATAATATGTATAATTTGGTTATATTTAATCATAATGTAGTATATAATAATACTTGCTATGTTAATATATATTTAATATTTTAAATATAAATTATATAAATAATGTTCTAGCAAGCCTATTTGAGCTCGATTCGATCTTTTAGCGAGCCAATTGGTAGCTCACGAGATGCTTGGGCTCATATTCACCAATCACCATTACATGCAAAGTAAAATCATTTAAAGGGTAATTATGTAATTCTGTTCATTTTTAGGGGGTGAGTTTTGCGAGAACGACAGCTGGGTTCAGAAACTATCAATCTAGTCATGATTCGATGATGTTCTACATTGGAATGAGAATAATAAAAACACGAGGGCATCGTGCTGCTTATAATATATATCTACACGAGTCGGTAGGTGGGACTGATTATGTGAATTCTAGAGAAATATCCTGTGAGATGGTGTTAGAGCCCGACCCGAGAGGTTACACGATAGTACCGACAACTATACACCCGGGAGAAGAAGCTCCTTTTGTTCTTTCTGTATTCACCAAAGCATCCATCACCCTTGAAGCTTTATAACAGACTGCAATTTACGAGTCATTTTAATCGGTTTTTAAAATTGGACTGGTTGGGTTTGCGGGCCCACAAGCATCGTATTCAAATGTCTGCCAAGGGTGCAGATAGAATGGGTTTTCGGGGCGAGACCGGGGTGTGGGTGGGGGTGGTGTAAGAATGTAATGATGTAAATGAATAGGAAAAGATAGAAAAGCTGAGTTAGAGAGGTAAGACTTAAGAGCACACTAGGTGCAGTTTTGATGGGGAGGTTTATATCTATGTATTATGTACATGCTGACCAGGTTTTCAATGATGAAATGGGAAATATGTCTGCTTCTAATTTGACCGTATTTCGGGTCAACCTTTTTTGTCGCTGCTTACGTCTCGTATGTTTGAATAACGGGTTGAAACAAATTAGAAATGGTGCTAAAACGGATTTGGTAACGAGTTAAAAGAAGTTTAGAAAGCTTATGCCGTAACCAAGTTGTTTATGGTTCAAGATTTGTAGTGTGAGTTCGCCAATTTTGAAAAATAATCTTAAGTTAGTGTACTTGGGTTGATACCTTAATGACAGAGGTACACTCTTTTAAACACTATAATGTCCTAAGTTCGAGCTCAAGGAAGTAAAAAGAAATTCGCCTTAAATTTTTTTCTCGTATCTGTTTAGTGTTTTGGAATATACAAACTTAACACAACATTTTTAGTATGTGTGTGCGTTTTTTTTTTTTTTTTTTTTTAACTTATACGTGAAGGTTGTGTTCTAGTATCTACCTTTTTCACATGTCTATTTTTATGGATTAATTTTGTTTTTCTTATCTACTTTTCAACAAGTACCCACTTTGTTTCGTTTCACCGACTTTATATTTCTTAAAAAGTGGGCCAAGTTTATATACGTTTTTTATAACAATAACGTGAACATAAAGTATTAAAGTGGGTATATGAAGTTTGTACACACATTTCACGACTATAATCATAAAATAAATGGTGAATATATTTAAGAAGTGGTGATCTTTGTAAATTTTTTCAAGTGTATTCTTTTAACTGTTATTTTTTAACAACGAATCTTTATCATCTAGAGTTAAAAATAAAATATAAACTTGTAAGTGTATCTACATATGTTATCAAAATACTTCGATTGTCTTATAAAAGATTATCTCAATTGAGTAGGGCTGTTCAAAAAGCTCGCGGCTCGAAGCTCGCTTGAAAAAGCTCAGAGAAAGCTCGCTCGAAATCGGCTCGATTGTAAACGAGCCGAGCCTAGCTCGACTCAATTTCTAAATGAGCCGAGCCTGAGCTAGCCCCGGCTCGACTCGAGCTCGCTCGATAGGCTCGCTTGATTGGCTCGAACTATTTTATTTTAATTTATTATATATGTATTTATATCCATACATGCATATAATTATCGAGCCCAATTATTTTAACACATGAGATTTCCTTTAATCCAGCCCAATTTCCTTTCTCACTTCATAGTCCATATTCATTATTCTATATACTGAGTAACTGAGAGATGAGATTTCATAGTTCACACACTTAATAATCAGTATACGTTTCATTTTCCACCCTAACCCTAGCCGCTCATATTCACCTCCGCCGCCGGTCGCCACTCATATTCACCTCCACCATCGGCCGCCGCTCGTAGATAATACTTCTCTGCTTAATTTTGTATTTGGTTTGGTTTAGACTTTTTGAACATATTTTGTTGTCGATGGTGTTATTAGACGTATTTATTTAGCTTGTATTTGGTTGGTGTTGATCTCAACATCATATTTATTTAATTTAACTTGATGGTTGCATATAATTTTTATTATAACAGGTAAACTCGAGCCAAATCGAGCCGAGCCGAGCCGGCTCGATTTAAAACCGAGCCGAGCTTGAGCTCAATTTTTTAGCTCGATTAAGAGCTCGAGCTCGAGCCGAGCCAGCTCGATTTAAAACCGAGCCGAGCTTGAGCTCAAATTATTAGCTCGATTAAGAGCTCGAGCTCGAGCCGAGCCAACTCGATTGAATATCGAGCCGAGCTTGAGCTTGCTTTGGCTCGGGCTCGGCTCGGCTCGTGAACAGGGCTACAATTGAGAATTACTTTGAGTTTCGAGAACTCGAAAGAACTCAATGTCAAAAACTTTTTTTTTCACATATATTATATGTGAGGTACATGTACCGAAAAAAAACTTACAAATTGTTTTCCACGCCAAATCCACTTAAAATACATGTAACGGACATTTACATTACAACAATCTTTACACGTTTTTAAAATACTCTTTTCTTTCTCATGCCTAATTTTTAATCAGATTTGATCGCAATCACAAATTCCTTAATCATTTAATTGATTGAGTGATCCATGTTAACTTTAAAGAACTAACTTCTAACAACTCGTCTGTCAAGTTTTAAAATATCCTTTCATGTATTACCAATTCTAGAAGATAACATGATAAAGTATTAACAAATTTGAGTTGTAAAGTAACCATGTGTGTGCATTATTAATCATAAGAGTGTGAAGAATTTGGTTGTCAAAAGTCAAAACTTAACAATGTGTACTCTTAACAAATAAGAAAGACAAAAGTGATAGCATAAACAAGGACAAAAGCTAAAGCTTCTAACCCATTATTTCTTCATAAATGTCTTACTTTTAAAATAAACCAAACTAACTTTGTCCCATAATTTTATCAAACCACTCTTTACCATATTATCATGCATTTAAATGTCATTAAAACATCGAGAACCAAACACTAGTTTTGGTTGTAAAATATAAAATATAAAATATAAAACGTTCATATTCGATAGCCACATGTTAATAACAAGATACATATATGTGTATAAATAAGTTTATTCGCTTGGATAATTTAAATCTTGATGTTTCAAGTTTTTTTTTTTTTTTCAAAAACTAAATTTGGTTCTCAATCTAATAGCATTTTAGACTAATACCATCCCATACATTTAACAAAAGATTAATTGAACCATTTGCGTTGAGCTTAGATTGAAACATGATTCGTTTAGACCAGGTGTAGTGGTCACGTTGTTGGCCAACGTTTTGTGAAAACGCGGGGGTACACCGCCCCCCCCCCCCCCCCCCCGCGTTATGTTGAATTTTTTTTGTGCGTTTTAGATACAACGCGGATAATGTCAACAAAAAACAAGTGTATAACTCTAGAAACACCGCCCCCCTTCAAGTTATGGAGGCTTTATGACTACACTTGTTTTTTGTACAAAACCATAACTCTGACTGGACGCCACGTGACGCATAACCCCTAGATGTGGAGCTTTACGACTACACATGCTCTTAGGCAGCCTACTTTGGTAATGAATGTCAAATAAAAATCTAGAATAATAACTGACTCTATTTTGTCATGTTGTGGCCTCGTGTATTTTTAACTTGTTTAATTGTTTATATATGTAAAGTCAAGTTAACATGAAATAAGTAGATAGCATTAATACATTTTATTTTTAGAGACTAAATATTTTCCTGATAACTTACGTTACACTATGCGTAGTGAAGACTTCATGAAACGTCAAACTCATGTCACATCATCCTTTTAGATGAGTAACAACCTTAGAGCATTTCCAGCCCGTCTCTCATCCTCATCTTTATAATTACACTACAAAACACTACATTTTTCTCTCATGTTTAATTTAATAATATTATTTTATACTTTATCATTACAGTTTTCTCTCTTCTCTAATCACAACCAATTCAACAAATACTAAAAAATAAATAAGACAAACAAAGTTTCCCAAAATTTACAAAAAATCACTATATTATTTCTCTCCACCTTATAATTTACACTAACAACTCAAAGCCTCATTCTATAATTTACAAACTCTCCTCACATAAATATAGGAGATGGATTAGGAATGCTCTTACGCATACGTCAAACATGAGCACCAACAATCATTTTGTCAAACCTTTAACTTGTGTAAGGAGAGCGAGTGATGGGGTGGAGGGGTCCACCCCCAATCAACCAATCACACTTTTTTATTTAATTTATTTTTAGTTAAAACCACTACACTTTTATAAAATGATGGTTTAGTTAAAACTTCACTATTTACCTTATGATAACTTAAAAATTTTGTAGGTAAAACCATTATATCAACATTCAACAAAATCCTAATATTTTTCAACTTATATATTCTCATGGTTAAAAATAAATACATAAAAAGTAGAATATCTCAAGGACAGGTGTCCGAAATTGTGCTGTTATTGAGGACCATTCTATTCTATATAACAACCCTAATAATATTATTCTTCATCCATCCACAGTTTCCCTCACATTTCAATCACTTGCAATTGCAATGAAGATGACACAGCTTTTTGCCGCAATGCTGCCGGTGATGTTGATGGCCATGGCCGTCTACGTCTCAGCAACCGAAGCTCCGGCTCCAGCTCCGACGTCTGACGCCACCACTGCCGTCGTCCCTGCCGCCGTGGCCACTGTATCCGCGTTCGTTTACGCTTTCCTATTCTAATTAATGTTTATCGTTTACTTTACCAGTGTGTTATATAATTACTATATTATATAGTTATATACATTCACCTTCTCTGTTCGAAGGTTTATCTTATACATTTAATTATATTATGTTTTGAGTGAGTTTGTTTGTTAGATCTGTGAAACTCTCTCTGTTCCTTCCTGTTGTTAATTATGTAATTCCATATTTATTATTATTATTATTATTATTATTATTATTATTATTATTATTATTATTATTATTATGTTCCATTGTGAATTTGTGATGGTGATGACGACGACGACGATGATGATTTTAACAATAATTTCAAATTCTGTTCGTCTTATTTATAACATAACATTTTTAAAACAAACATAGGTCGAAATCATTGAATCAAGTAGGTTGGTTTGAGATTCGGAGTGGTTTGTGTGGTTTGACAGTCATTTTGGTATGATTTGAAACTTGGAACTAACCGTGTAAACCGTATAATATTGGTTGGTTCATCAACTCAGTTGGTTTGATTTGTCGTTTCTCAAAACCATAGTTAGTAGTTCGATCTAAATTCATAATAAAAATCAGCCTAACCGGGTGTAAGACTGTTAAAAAAATAATTAAAAAATCATATATGCTAAAACGTTGTTATAAAAACATCTGTAAATCTTTACTATATGTAATGTAGCAAATTAGGGTAAATTAAGACGTATTTTTTAAGTAAATTACAACACTCCATGCATTATGTAAACTTATAACAAGGCTAAAGGTGTCATTAACACTAAATATCACGTGTATTTGAAACTTATAGACGAGTGCCCGCGCGATGCAGCGAGAAATACAGGCCTTAATAATCACATAAGAGATTTTTGGGTGCTCATCGTTCCATTTGAAACCATGGATTAATAATTCTTACTTTAAACTCAATTTAGTAGCGAAGTACAAATGAAACCGTAATCTAACCATTGTTAATGGTTTGTTTTTGTTGGGTTTTAATTTTCGACAGTTTGGTTTCAGTTTTTGATGACAAAAAACGGCTTGACTCACGGCTTAGTTTAAAACCATCAAAACCGGACCACAAACGTCTATACGTAAGATGTTATTTTTTTAACTAAAAACAAACTATGACAATATCATACTCAAATTAAAGAGAATAAGATGCTCGTTTTTATGGTGCAATTTTTTTAACAAAATATTAAAGTATGAAAAAGTTATGACCGTTTAAAAATCGTGGGGGTATTTGGGTTAAAAGTGAAATTATAAATAATATATAGTTAAAAGATAAGGGATCAAAGTTATAACTATTCTTTAAATTTCCAAATGTTAATTAAAGTTGAGGGGACAAGGTTGTAAATAATTTGAAGAATTATAAAAGATAGTTAAACATAGTGTTAGAATGACTGCTCTACCCCTCTTTATAGTTGTATCATGTGCTTAAGCAATTGTAAATTACTTAAAATTGGGTGTCTTACTTTGCCAATGGATTTGCATTATATATAGCATAGATTCAAAATATTTACAATTTGCATCCATCAAAGTTACAATATTGATCCTTAATCTTTTACATATATATATTTTTATTTTCACTTTTAGCCTAACTACCCCCACGATTTTTAAACGGTTATAACTTTTTCATACGTTAATATTTTTTAGAATAAATGGCATCATAAAAACGGGGATTTTATTGTCTTTAATTTGAGTATGATATTGCTATAGTTTTTGAAGTAAAAAAAAAACATTTTTTGTAGAAGTGTTTATGGTTCGAATTTTGATGGTTTTAAATTAAACCATGAGCCAACTACACGTTTTTTTTTGTCGAAGATCGAAACTGAACTGTTTTAAATAAAACCCAACTAAACCGAACCATTACCAATGATTAGTTTCCGATGTAGTCTGTGCTTCGATAATAATTTGAGTTTAAAATAAGAATTATTAATTTGTCTATACATTCACTTCAAACTAAGCGCTAACTTATAAATTACTTAAAAGAATCATAATATAAACAAAGATAACTTTGGTCACATAAATGATAAACCTTATTAGAATAAATAGAAGACAAAATTATAACAAGAATAAAGATTACAAAAATCATAATGGAAATTTGGCTAAATTAAAATTGTATTAGACACGTTTAATCGTATTAAATAAAACTTTGTTTAACTATCTTTTAATAATATCTAATATATATTATAAAACATATCTAATATTAAATAAGTACATAATTAAAATTAGCATTTCACTATTTACGGTCAGCTCTGGTTTCAACCGTGAAACCAAACTTCTGAACGGTCTCACAGTTTCAAACGAAATAATGAATACCTATAAATTTGTTACATGATTACTAAAGTATGTGTTTCCCGCTGCATCGCGCGGGCACTCTTCTGATGTTTAATTATACACGAACACGTGAAAATATAGTATAAACACAAAAACCCGAATAAAGCTTTGTTTTTAAGCACACAATTGTATTGACTGCGCTTTTTGAGTCGTTTTCTTTTTAAAAGATTATTTAAACCGTTTATATTTGTGGATGAAAATATGTCTCGCTACACATAAATATAACATTATAAATACTTTTATAAAGTTGATAATTTTTTTAATAGCAATCTTCATAAGTCTTGATCAATCACATCAACTTGTCATAGAAGTTATCTTCTCAGCTACATGAAAAGCATATGAACCAAATAGAATATTTCCCTTATTGTTCAAGATTCCATGCGATATGTTGCGTTCACTTGACACGCCTTGATCACAAGAATTAATGATAATGGAAGACAACAAAGCTTTCAAAAGTTAGATCAGACCAACCGGTTAAATAAACCAAACGTTTAACAAATTGACGGGATGTTCTTTTGCTTTCATTTACTTATTATGTAAACAAACATAAACAAGATTTAATGTTCTTCATTTAAACGAACAATCAAACGGGTTATCATCCATTCCACTTACTTTCTTGAACGTTCAGCACATTGTTTGTTCGTTTACATTCATTTTAGTAAATATATGTTGCTGATTTTAGTGTCATCAAACTATTTAGGCAATCGAATTTAACTTGTAGATTAATTGAGAAGTCATAATAAGTATAGGTATTAGTAGTTAAGAGTGTAGTACATCCTCCTTCAATGCTATTATGACTTCGGTACTTAGGAACCCATGTAGCTTTGGTACCATGAGACTGAGAGGAGTTCCAAGGGCACCCCTTAGCAGGTATGGTAACGCCTTGGCAAGGTCGAAGGTCAAAACCCCCTAGTTGGGGTCGTCATGGGGGTTAAAGTGTGCATGAAAATGATCTCTAAAGGTTACTAGACTGAAGTAGCAAGTTGCTACTCGCGGAAGATACTTATGTCAAGTGGAATTTCCCTTGATGGCGAAAGTGAAAGCTAAGAGTGTCAATGATAAGATTGTTAATATGGATTTATATCAACCAAAAACGAATAGATTATACTTTTAATTATTTTAAATTAATATTCTCATGTGTTAAAGTAAATTATATTCTAAAATATATTATACATTTTTCCCATTACAAAAATGTATGTTATATATTTTTATATGTTTGTGTCTGGTAGATAGTTTGATTAAACTCAAATGAACGAAAACAAACGAGCTCTTATGTAGGTATTCGGTGTTGTTCCTCTTAAGTCCTAGTAACCTAAAATTGAAGCAAAAAGTGTAAAGGTTATGATGTGCCAACCGGTTTTGAGAACCGGTCAAATCAATTTTACAAAGTTCAAAGTAGGGTTGTAATGCTAAATCATTGGTTAATTTTACTATTTTTTGAACTCAAAACTCCAATTAACACAAAAATTACAAAATTAAGATCGCTAATTTGGACTATCATAAAATACACCAAAACATAGAAACTTCTAAGGGCCATACACCCTAGTTATACCATTGAACCAGAACATGCAAATATGCAATCATGTTTCCCACCATTAATAACTAATTTTCCTACAATCAACTTTAAGATACTTAATTGAGTAAATTATACTTTTGATCTATGTGGTTCAACTTGTTTAACCCTTTCAATATTAAAAACTTTTAACATATCATGCTTGAGGTTTATACTCTATAACTCTTTAAGCTATTTTTAACCCTAACCATTTTTTCAGTTAAAAAGTAGGCACCGTTTAGCTATTTAATACTATGAAGACCATAGTTGATTAGTTGAAGGACTATTTATATAATTTACCTTAAATAAGTAGCAAATTAATAAAATCCCGAATTTGTTCATAGTAATTTCTATCATCTATATTCTTTTAATTTAAAATATTTAAGTTTTAATCACGATTAATAATTTGACTAAACAATATATATGCTTTTCATTAGTTTTATCTGAGTTTTTAATAGTATAAAGTATAGTTCAGTTATTTTTTTAATAATAGAACTATTGTTATTAGTACTATTTATAATTAGTTGTATATAATTTTAAATTATTTGTTTTTTAGTTAATACATAGTATTTATTAATCATAAGCTAAATTTGAGTTAAATTTTAATTTAACTCATGATATTAGGATATTTGCTTTTATTTTTATTTCCACCCTCTCTCAATTTTTTTTCCCTTCGCTTTTTTTTTCATAAAAAAGTAATTATATTCCATTTTAAACTCATATCCCAAATTAAACAAACATTTTCCCTATAAAACTATTTTTTTCGTACACGTATACTTATTTTCACTAAATTGCAAAAACGTCACATTCTTCTTTTTGTCAAACGTCATTTACCATACCTTTTACGGACCAAACGACACATTTCGTATGTTTTAACATTTTTTACGACCACAATAAACAAACAAATATCAAACAAAAACAAACAAAATATCAAAACTTGTTCTTAAGCCTAACAACCGGACTCTTGTGGTGTGTTACAAGAAATCCGTAAAATACCTAATAAATTCATAAATATATTCATTAGGAAGAATTGTTTAATAACTTGAATCGGTTACAAGGTCTTTTTTAACCGTGATATAAGTTCTGATAATTATAACGAGATATGACAGTATGACACCAATTGAATTGATGAAATATAAGAGTAAAATACTAAAATCCCTATGGACAAATGACATTTTGGCATCATGTGCAATGCACATGGGAATGGAAGAGCAAGACCAAATGGTTGTCATCTAAGGGGTGATTGGTTGGACCTGTGTCCCTCACATGGGTAGGATTGCCCCACATCTCTTCTATAACTTAATATATGAATCTAAACCTATGGTTAATAATATTTTAAAAATTAAAACAATTAATGATACACTACAAAAGGGTTCATTGCAAAATGTCCATACAAAAATCATTAAAACATATTTTCAAAACCAAAACAAAGCCGAAAGGTTAAATCTCCGGTAAGAATTCTAGTACAATGGTTGAGAGTTCACATCAGATGGTTTACCTAAAACTCAAAAATATCCCCAAATTTATGCCCATACATCAACATGATAAAGTTAAAATACAAAGGCTATAAAAATAATAAATATGACAAGCAATCTAGTCCATTGATTTTATATTTGAATGGTAGTGATCAATTTAAGAGAAAAAACTAATGAAAAAGGCATAAATGTTGTGAAACTAGCCTAATAGCAAAACAATAGTAGAGAGACGTGTAAAGAGAAAGAGGAAGATTTCATTAATTAGGTGTGTTATACAATATGATACAATGATATGTATATATAGGAGAAGATAACTTGGAGAAAAAACCTAACTATATTTGGTATTGATAACCACAATAATATATATTTATAGCACTCCCTCTTGGTTATCAACTCGATACGCTTGGAGATGTTGCCCTATTAAAAACCTTGCTAGGAAAACCCAGTGGGACAAAACCATAGCTAAGGGAAAAAGAGTGCAACGCGTATTGTCTCCCCCTGATTTATATATCCTTTAAAATGGTATATATCGATCTTCCGTGAAAGTTACCCAAAACTTTTGTGGTCAATCATTTACGTCTTCGTCACTTGACATTTAAATCTTTAAGTTGAATAATGTTGTATGATCTTCACATGAAAACTTCTATTGCTTAATCTGGTAAACACTATGACCTTGATATGTTTCTCTGCATAAACAAGACTAACCAAACTTGTTTTGACGGGTTAGTAAAATATAAACACATATCTTTCATACCTGAAATATATGTTTTAACTCATTCGGATGTCTCCTAGCATGACACATGCTGATAAATATAAACAAGAAAATAACAATCCTATATAGCTAACAGTATGACATAATGCATATATGCATTATGATATTTCCAATAATATTTCATATTCATATAGGAAATGATATAGAGTCATTATTTGGCATCCTTTAACGTGCTAAAATGATTAAATTTGTCAATAGTAAAATGTCTCAACATTTCTTAGATCTTCAATGGATTTATAAACATATAATTACACATATACTCGAACTATAAGTCGAGCAATAATCACACCTTGTCAAGGTCTTTAAAAATAATTTTCTCTTTAAAAGCTCATAAGTTTCTCTCGATGATGTGTACATCATGAGTGTATGATTTTAGTGAACTTTTTAAGAGTGAAATTTTGATAAATAGTATGGCTATTTATATCCAACTTATCTCCCTCTTTATCAAAATATCTCTTGATTTGTATCATGCTCAATCCGATTAATCCATACTTAATAAGCATAAATCCATGCATTTACCAATCCATCATGAACTTCTTTCCAACTTGACAAATTATGCATGTTTATTCACTTTTCTAGGATTTTTGCTGCATAAACTTGCTCATTTAAAAACATCAATTTTGTATCACATATCATCCATATTGTACCATTTCTTTGTTTATTGAGATATTGTACTCATAATATAGATTCTCTTCTATGTGTATGCTTATTGATGCACAAGAATTCCATCATTAAGATGTATTAGTTAACCTTTCAGGTATTCAACTACCTCTGGAAACTCTTTAGGAGTTCTATTTATGTTCAACTTTCAATAACCGTAACATATTCATATATGACTCTTGTAGGGGTATGGTACTAAACCCGGTTTTACGACCCTAAATTTATTATGTTTGGCTTATTTTATTATATGGACTAATACAATGTTATTGGGCTGAGGGGGTTTTGTGGAGGTAACCCTAACTGGGCTAGGCCCATTAGGGTACCATGATGGTGGCCATGAGGCTCTCTATATAAGGAGGTCTCCACCTCCTTGTTAGGGGGTCATGGTCAATAAGAGCCACCACCCTATTTTTGTGTCTGTAAACAAGAGATCCTCAGGATTTCTTAGCAGTCACCTCCACACCCCCGAAAAGCCATTGCAGGTCTCAAGCAATCGAAGAAGAAGATCAAGTCGCGGTTCGTTCATCTCGAAATCCATGGAAACATCGTCATGGATCAGGTCAGATTCATTTCATGCTTCGACATTGGCGCCATCCGTGGGACGGCAACGAACTACCCTTCGATTTTCGTCTCGGCTGTCAGATCTCTCCCAGGAAAAACCCAGATCTGGAAGTTTACAGAAAAAGGCTTCAAGGCTTGTTCTATTAAAGCTCAAAAAGATCCATAGATCTAAAAGAGGCTTCCAGATCTGTGCAAAAAAGAAACTACCTGATTCGGATGATCAAGCCTCCGGATCTGTGATGGTTTTAAATTCTCTCCGCTACGAGCTTCAGATCTATCTAGATCTGATTTACAGATCTAGATTTAGATTACAAACCTGGATTTTAGGTTTAAAATTACAGATCTCTCAAATTGTAGATCCAAAAATTACCAGACTTCCGCCGCCATGCACGCGCGCTCGCGGATTCTCACTCCGCAGCCATGCATGTGCCACCGCGGGAACCACCATGCGGGTTTCGCGCAAAAGACCTCCACCATGTGGGTTTTGCGCAGAAGACTGCCACCACGCATGCTCGCTGGCGGGTCACCATTCCGCCGACATGCGTGAGCGCAACTCTCCGCCATGCACGCGCGCCCGCGAGTCACCACTCCGTCGCCGTGCATGCGCACATAAGGCCAAGCGCCAACTTAAAAGGTTGGGAATCCTCATAAACCCATAAGGCCACGCGCCAAACTTAAAGGTTGGGAATCCTCATAAACCCATAAGGCCACACGCCAAACTTAAAGGTTGGGAATCCTCATAAACCCATAAGACCACGCGCCAAACTTAAAGGTTGGGAATCCTCATAAACCCATAAGGCCACGCGCCAAACTTAAAGGTTGGGAATCCTCATAAACCCATAAGGCCATGCGCCAAACTTAAAGGTTGGGAATCCTCATAAACCCATAAGGCCAAGCGCCAAACTTAAAGGATGGGAATCCTCATAAACCCATAAGGCCACGCGCCAAACTTAAAGGTCGGGAATCCTCATAAACCCATAAGGCCAAGCGCCAAACTTAAAGGTTGGGAATCCTCATAAACCCATAAGGCCAAGCGCCAAAATTAAAGGTTGGGAATCCTCATAAACCCATAAGGCCACGCGCCAAACTTAAAGGTTGAGAATCCTCATAAACCCATAAGGCCATGCGCCAAACTTAAAGGTTGGGAATCCTCATAAACCCATAAGGCCACGCGCCAAACTTAAAGATTGGGAATCCTCAAACCCATAAGGCCATGCGCCAAACTTAAAGGTTGGGAATCCTCATAAACCCATACGGCTTCCCGCCGAATACAAGACCGAACGCGGCTCCGCTCCGCTCAACATAAGCCGCAACGTGCGCAAGCTTCATTATTTTATAGCTCGTAAGTCGCCTCGCGCGCAAACTATTGAGCATCATTATCGAGATGCGCGCTCTATCTTTTATCAGGCCTCGCGCCGCTATCGTAAGTCGACATTGCGCGCAAGCTTCATTATTTTATAGCTCGTAAGTCGCCTCGCGCGCAAGCTTCATTATTTTATAGCTCGTAAGTCGCCTCGCGCGCAAGCTTCATTATTTTTATAGCTCGTAAGTCGCCTCGCGCGCAAGCTTCATTATTCTTATAGCTCGTAAGCTACCTCACGCGCAAACTATTAAGCATCATTATCGAGATGCGCGCTCTATCTTTTATCAGGCCTCGCGCCAATATTGTTATGATGCGTGCTATATCTTATTCATGCCAGTGCACCATCATTATCATAAAGATCACAGCATGTCACCATCATGGAGAAAACCTCCCAAAACTCGAAGACAATAAAGACAAGGCCGAAGAAAAGGGAAAAAAAACCGCCTAATTTCCTAACACACCTTATAAAGTCCAGCGCTCCACCTAAACGCTTGCACGCCTAGGAGCAACACTGGACTTGGGGGGCTTGTAGGGGTATGGTACTAAACCCGGTTTTACGACCCTAAATTTATTATGTTTGGCTTATTTTATTATATGGACTAATACAATGTTATTGGGCTGAGGGGGTTTTGTGGAGGTAACCCTAACTGAGCTAGGCCCATTAGGATACCATGATGGTGGCCATGAGGCTCTCTATATAAGGAGGTCTCCACCTCCTTGTTAGGGGGTCATGCTCAATAAGAGCCACCACCCTATTTTTGTCTGTAAACAAGAGATCATCAGGATTTCTTAGCAGTCACCACCACACCCCCGAAAATCCATTGCAGGTCTCAAGCAATCGAAGAAGAAGATCAAGTCGCGGTTCGGGATTGTATTCGGCGGGAAGCCGTATGGGTTTATGAGGATTCCCAACCTTTAAGTTTGGCGCATGGCCTTATGGGTTTGAGGATTCCCAATCTTTAAGTTTGGCGCGTGGCCTTATGGGTTTATGAGGATTCCCAACCTTTAAGTTTGGCGCGTGGCCTTATGGGTTTATGAGGATTCCCAACCTTTAAGTTTGGCGCGTGGCCTTATGGGTTTATGAGGATTCCCAACCTTTAATTTTGGCGCTTGGCCTTATGGGTTTATGAGGATTCCCAACCTTTAAGTTTGGCGCTTGGCCTTATGGGTTTATGAGGATTCCTGACCTTTAAGTTTGGCGTGTGGCCTTATGGGTTTATGAGGATTCCCGACCTTTAAGTTTGGCGCGTGGCCTTATGGGTTTATGAGGATTCCCGACCTTTAAGTTTGGCGCGTGGTCTTATGGGTTTATGAGGATTCCCGACCTTTAAGTTTGGCGCGTGGCCTTTTGGGTTTATGAGGATTCCCAACATTTAAGTTTGGCGCGTGGCCTTATGGGTATATGAGGATTCCCAACCTTTTAAGTTGGCGCTTGGCCTTATGTGCGCATGCACGGCGACGGAGTAGTGACTCGCGGGCGCGCGTGCATGGCGGAGAGTTGCGCTCACGCATGTCGGCGGAATGGTGACCCGCCAGCGAGCATGCGTGGTGGCAGTCTTCTGCGCAAAACCCACATCGTGGAGGTCTTTTGCGCGAAACCCGCATGGTGGTTCCCGCGGTGGCACATGCATGGCTGTGGAGTGAGAATCCGCGAGCGCGTGTGCATGGCGGCGGAAGTCTGGTAATTTTTGGATCTACAATTTGAGAGATCTGTAATTTTAAACCTAAAATCCAGGTCTGTAATCTAGATCTAGATCTGTAAATCAGATCTAGATAGATCTGAAGCTCGTAGCGGAGAGAATTTAAAACCATCACAGATCCGGAGGCTTGATCATCCGAATCAGGTAGTTTCTTTTTTGCACAGATCTGGAAGCCTCTTTTAGATCTATGGATCTTTTTGAGCTTTAATAGAACAAGCCTTGAAGCCTTTTTCTGTAAACTTCCAGATCTGGGTTTTTCCTGATCTGAGATCTGACAGCCGAGACAAAAATCGAAGGGTAGTTCGTTGCCGTCCCACGGATGGCGCCAATGTCGAAGCATGAAATGAATCTGACCTGATCCATGACGATGTTTCCACGGATTTCGAGATGAACGAACCGCGACTTGATCTTCTTCTTCGATTGCTTGAGACCTGCAATGGATTTTCGGGGGTGTGGAGGTGACTGCTAAGAAATCCTGAGGATCTCTTGTTTACAGACAAAAATAGGGTGGTGGCTCTTATTGAGCATGACCCCCTAACAAGGAGGTGGAGACCTCCTTATATAGAGAGCCTCATGGCCACCATCATGGTACCCTAATGGGCCTTGCCCAGTTAGGGTTACCTCCACAAAACCCCCTCAGCCCAATAACATTGTATTAGTCCATATAATAAAATAAGCCAAACATAATAAATTTAGGGTCGTAAAAACGGGTTTAGTACCATACCCCTACAACTCTATACACAAAAATCATTGTGTTCTCGAGAACTTACTTTACATGATTTGTTAATTCAAGTCGTTTAAAAACTTTCTTGTAAACTTTCAATATCAACTGAATCACAATATTTATTGGACGCATATTAATTCTCTCTTTATATTACCAGACTTTTTAGTTATCGGAAAGTCATTGCTTCCACCATTGGGGAATGTGTCTCCTCAATCCTCATAATTAATCATGGGTCTTTGCAAAAAAGTTATTGTGCCATCAATTTTGCTTTATATCACTTGATGAATTTTCATAACTCATATACAAGACCGTTTGTATTTAACACATTTTACATCTTTAGTTGTACGGACTGCTGGTCCAACAAACTTTCCGTTATTTAGAGAATTCAACTCTGCCCTGTTTGCGTTTTTCCACTTTGGCCAATCATTTTTTTATAGGTAGATTTAGAATCTTGATCCTCATCATCATTTCAAGCGCTAATTATATATATATATATATATATATATATATATATATATATATATATATATATATATATAAATTATAACGACGTCGACTTTATTTCGATTCCATATATCTTTGTAGACATGATACAATATAATTTATTGAGAGCTATTTGTTTTCAGGTACCTAAGGTTCTTCAAGAACCATCATGTCTAATCTCTTTCAAGAGACCTTTTACTGCACCTCGACTTGACCATCTTTATTACTTGCTTCAATTTTCGAGGAAATTTTAACTTTGGAACCGATCAATCTACCACCCTACAAGCGTGCATTAGAATTATTATCAATTTGCGTTTGTCCTTCCGGGACATTTATTAATTGGAGCATTAGCAGTTCGTATAGGCGTCTTAGCTATACACTCTCTTTTGGTCAGTGAATCGTCTGGTAATTCATTCGTTGATCTTTATTCATGAATTATCCTTTGAACTTTTAGTTCATATAATTTAGTTTGAGGATCAATGATAATTCTTTCCAACTAAATTTGTTTTCCAACTGCTTTAAATCTCCCCCTAATGTTGGGAATGTTGATTCACTAAAGTGAAAACTAACGAGCCATAAGCAAATATCTCATTAATGGCTCTAAGTATTTAATCATATATAATATTTAATACCGACATATATTCTCAACTTCCTTTGTGTTATCATCTTTGTGCCTTGTGGTTGATTAATTTCAGTATATAACACATACGAAAAATTAGATGAGAAATATTTGGTTACTGACAAAAAACCAATTGCAATGGGGAGGAAGTATCATAACTTGTTGGCTTGATGTGAATTAGTTTAAAGACAGTAAAATCATATGTACTCAAATACAAACATGAACCTTTGCTCTCGTGATGATTGCCTTTGCAACGAATTATAGACGTTGAGTAATCGTCTTTAACAACGCAATTTATGTAAGAACATAATAGGTTATGAAATTCAACACTTATTCCAATTATCATTATTAACTTGGGAATCAAATTCATTATTAAAACCGAATGTAAATATACCAATCTGTAATAATATGCTTGCTATCTTATTAGCTAAGCCATAGATCATGCAAACATGAAGTTGCGATCTTGATAACCATTTAGACGATGCATCGATTTTCAAAACACTAAATGGTATTATGTTAGGATATGCGTATCATTTTCTCAATTCCATAACATCTAGGGATTCACACCCTCCTTCAGTTGGTAAATAAATGATTTCCCTTGAGAGCAAACTTTGCATGTTCAATTATCACGAAGAATCAAATGGTTCTTTAATATATTTCACATCATTGACTCGATGTGATCTAACCGGTCATGCCATTATATAATCATGATCCATAAACTTCAGGTTTACGATCGTATATGTATTATGATACTTTAATACAATGCTATAAACATGAGAGAATATTGTATTACTGTTTCAAGAGATCATGTGATTTCACATTTGTATTTCCATACGTTGTTCTCATCTGATAATCCATTTGCCACTTCTGGTGGTCAATCTCATTATTAGCATGGATATTATTAAAATTCTCATGATCGATCTCATTATTAAAATGAGCATCCTTACAATCTTTTCAATATGCTCATGATCACAACGATCAGTATATAGTCACATTCACTTAGGGAATAGAGTATAACCAACCCAATTTCATGGTTTTTCATTCTTCATCAAACACATTGATATAAAATCACTTCAAACATTTCAAACATTTTAATGATATACTACTTCAGGAGCATACTTGAGGTTTGACTAATGAAAAATTGCCGCTTCTGATTTTCCCTCGTGATTAATCTTCTTTTCATATAACAAGTATTGAGAAGTAATTATATGAATGAGTCATGTAAATTTTATCATGCTAATATTTGTAACCTTCAACAATGAGATTTAGGAAATATGACAGTTGAGGTGCCATATATAAGTAAAAACCATAACTTTGGTTAGTTGTAAGCATACATAAGGTGAAATAGTATAGTACCCACCATTATAATATGCCAACATATACAATAAAAGTTATAGTATAACACTATGAGATAAGTGTTTTCATTACTTATAAGCAAATGTATATGATTTATGTACGTATTAACTATCCACCATTAGTATATCTTATTCACAAATATTTATCAATTTACTTTGGAACAAAAATGAATATCTCTATCAACTTATTATTTCACTTAATAACACATGATCATTTATGACTTGTGAAGTTTTCACATATTCAAATCTTATACAACTTAGGAATTATTGTTAATGATGTTAACATATGAAGATGCTTACGATATTATCTACAACAATCATCATCATGATGAATATAAAAATAAGACAACCAATAAAATATATATATATCAAACTTATTAACATACTATCATAATAAAGCCAATCACAAGTGTATCTTATATAAACATATTTTCACCTTAATTTGAAATAGAAATAAATATCTCCATCAAGTTTCATAAAGTTTTATTACGATAACAAATAAACCTTTTTGTTCTTCAAGCTAAATAAAAAGTTATCAGGAAGTTCTCAACGTTAAATTTACAAACATATCATTTTCTTCACCAGACAACTAATAAATATCATATATTCAATTCATCTTATACAAATAAACATTAAACGAACCCAATTAGTACATAGATTTCAATAAATTTATATTCACATTAATATTTGGAACCATAAATGGCAGCTATCTTTTAGTAATATTGTCGGTCAAGACAGAAATCACACATTTTTTTTTCTACATATCATGACAATAACTTCTCTAACTAAAATATGTAGTATTTACTTCTGCATTTTTAATGGTAAGATATCTATTCGAAATTTAACATTCAAAATATGGTAATTAATAAAACGATGATAAATCATTTAAATTAAAATATCTTTAATATATCCTATAAATTTTGAGCTACTTTATGGTTGATCAAATCAATTATAACAAAAATATCGTAACATCCGTAAATATCGGTTTTATTTATGTAAAATCAACTGTAACATATAAAGATTTGATTTCATATGTGTAATGAAAAACATAACCTTAGGTTGTTTTTACAAGAATTAAAAATCACAAAGAAGTAAAAAAAAAATAGTTTCTTCTTCTTAGCTTATTAACCGAAGAAAAGTTAACTACAAAACTATATGAAACAGTTTTATTATTCCTTTACAATTAACATCATCACTTATGAATTCAAATGAAAAGTGACGTCATTATTACTAGTTATTATCATAATATTCAAATATGTAATTAATATCTAAAACCAAGAGAATAATAAACTAGTTAAAAGCATGCTACAAGTATTTTGGTTTAAAGAGCGTACGGAAGAAATTTAGTGCAATACAAACTAATTATACAATTTCGCTCAATTAAATCTTAGAATAATTAACCCATAACGCATATCAATCAAAATATATAATTTAATGCCATGTAGAAAGAAATCATATTACGTAAGCCTATATTGTATTTACATACCTTTAAAATATTGCGAATGACAGGAGGTAACCAACATAGCCGGAGCAACAACGAACCATATTATGGTTTTCCTTCCTTGATGAACGAAAACAAAATATTTGACCGGAACATTCCATCTTTTATCAGGTCAAGAACATCAAGGGTTTTGGGTACAACGACTAGGTTTCAGATTTTGAAAAATAAATAAACAAAGCACTGTCGTGCTGATAACGTGTTGTGAAACTAGCCTAATAGCAAAACAATAGTAGAGAGACATGTAAAGAGAAAGAGGAAGATTTCATTAATTAGGTGTGTTATACAATATGATACAATGATATGTATATATAGGAGAAGATAACTTGGAGAAAAAACCTAACTATATTTGGTATTGATAACCACAATAATATATATTTATAACAATAAAAGTAATAACCCGTATTTGTTGAATGCCTCTCTCCATATGCAAGACAAACGACAAATCCTCAAAACATATTTAAAGTTCATAATTTTTTCGTACAATTTTTTTTAAAAAAAAAATCACTATAGCAACAATGCAGGCTAAATCTAATTCACAATTTGATTCATAACAATGCAGGCCCGGCCCAAACCCATCATAAGACTCCCATTCGAGAACCTGGCCCATTATTTGAAGAACCGGACTCAGCAAGAATGAAAAGCGGTTCAAACATGTATTTTAAGTTTTTAACTAAATGTTGACCGCCCTTCATAAATTCAAAATAAATAAGTAAACGTGTGAATAATGAAAGTGTAAGACCATAACTAGAAATTTTTCAAGCAATCTTTACAAAACTCAATCATCTAATTTATTTTCATATGAAAAAATTCCATAATTTCACCAAATGGATTAGGTAAACATACATAGTAGAGTCAAGGGTAGAAACACACGATTTTGAAGGCATTTGTCCACATCACTACCAAAATGTGTATCTGCCCGACAATGAAACCATGGAATCTTTCCACATTCCCAGGGTACTCGAATGAGAATTAGATCTACCCAACAATGAAACCAACGGGATGATATCAGCGGATGACACTCGAGAGATCCTTTGGGCTTTATTATAAACCGTGAAAACAATTTCTTAACGGGCTCTTTAAGAGACGGACTTGTGTCCCTAAAGATATATAGAAAACGAATAAAAACAAACAAGGGTGAAGGGTATGCGGCATACCTCACAACCTTAAAACTATATAAAAAAGAATAAAATTAAACGTATTAACCAGTTGAGTTACCAACTTAATAAACTCTCTTATTTGTTTATTTTGAATGGTTAACTAAGGGGCTGTTTGGTTCATTCAGATCTGAATGAGCCTCTGTCCCATTCAGCAACAACAATAAGTCTGAATGATTCAGACATAATTTTAACCATTCAGATGTTTTTCTGTTTGAAACCAAACAGTCTGAAGTCTGAATGAATCAAATGTTTACATCTGAATGGTTCTGCAGAGGGTATTGAGTTAGGGGCTCTTTGTTTACATCTGAATGGTTCGGCTGTTTGTTTACATCTGAATGGTCTGAATGGTTCTGCAGAGGGTATTGAGTTAAGGGCTCTTTGTTTACATCTGAATGGTTCGGCTGTTTGTTTACATCTGAATGTTCCATTCAGATGTAAACAAACAGCCGAACCATTCAGATGTAAACAAAGAGCCCCTAACTCAATACCCTCTGCATCTACACAAATGTAAATCTTAAAACTAGATACTGTAAACGTCTTTAGTTCTCTAGTTCTCTAAGCTGCTAATAAATGTGTTTTTACTTGGTCTCGGCCGAAAGTAAAAACAAGGATAAACTCTCTTCTTGTCTCTCAATGTCTCCTATCGATTCCTACACGAAGCGATTAAATGTCATGACTGCATTTCGTGATCGTTGTACATTCTCTGTAACTCCAACTTATATTCATTAAACAGATCATATCATAGTATCATGCCATAAAGATGAAATGTTTAACAATGCATATCTTACACCGCATACCATATCTTTGTAACAATATAACACAACACACAAAACACATAACTCAACACCTATTAAGCTTCTTCTTTCTGAATATTATCAGTAGCAGTAGCAAGATCCTCATCCAACTCAATATCCCACCTTATAAAAAACTCCGTATCCTCCAAATACTTAACCCGATGCACGTCTCCCGCCGGCGTAAACAATAAATCCCCCACCCCCAATTCAAACCTCTCGTTCTTACTCAAATTCCACACTATCTTCCTCCCACTCATCACCACCACATCATGCCCATAACTATGATGATGCGCCGGTTCGATACTCCCACCGGCAAATCTCACCACCGCTGACGTCGGACTCTCCCTCACTATCTTCATACTCCCCCCGGCATTATCTCCACCGCCGTAAACTCACGGCCGGACGCCAAATTACAAATCGAACAAGAATCACAATTAGGGTTAGGGTTTGATCCGATTTTGGACATTTCGGATACGGATTTATCAAGGAACGATTGGATATTATCCGGCCATGGTTCTGAATTGGAAGCTGGACACGGTGATTTGAACGGCGTGTTGATGAAGTTATCTAGGGTTTCAATGGCTAGGGTTTCGGTGGCGGAGATGCCGGAGAAGGCGATGACGTTGGCGTTGTTGATGGACCTGGCGTTGACGGCGTCGGCGGGGGTGAGGCAGGTGGCGGCGTAGACGCCGGGGAATTTGTTGGCGAAGATGGATACGCCGACACCGGTGCCGCAGGCGATGAGGCCGCGGATGTCGGTGGTGGTGGTGGTGTTGACGGTGGAGGTGATGATTTGGCCGATTTTTTGGCCGATGGAGTAGTGGTTGTCGGTGCCGAGGTCTTCGACTTCGATGTTGAGTGATCGGAGGTGGGAGACCAGGGTGTCTTTGATGGCGGACCCGAATGGGTCGGCGCCGGCGACGAATTTGAGGCGGCGGTCGGTGGTTTGTGACATTGTAGTGACAGTGATGAGTTGATTTTGTGGTAGGTGGCAGATAAGGAGACAGTCTAAAGTGGATATTATTTTTGGAAAAATTCCCAAAATAGCCCATTTATAGTTAATGTTTTCAAGTTTATCCCTCATAATTTAAATTTTCAATTTTATCCATTTGGTATCTTGTCGCCGACGACATGATAGCGAACACCGACGATGCGTTACCGAAACAAATATGATAACGACACGAGGCACAAGTTGGCAGGAATAGGTCGTCGCGACATATTATATAACATGACGCCGGGACCCTACGTTAGTAATAACATCACGCCGAGACCCTACGTTAGTGATAACGCTGAAATGACATGTTAGGTTATATAACATGACGCCGAGACCCTACGTTAGTGATAACGCATCGCTGCTACCCTACGTTAGCAACATAACGCATCGTCAACCCTATGTTATACAACACATCGGTAACGCATCGTCGGTGTTCGCTATCATGTCGTCGGCGACGAGATAACAAGGGATAACATTGGAAACTTGAATTATAGGGGATAAACTTGGAAACACTAACTATAAATGGGCTATTTTGGGAATTTTCCTATTATTTTATGGGAAAATTCCCTGAATGACCCAAATGAAAAGAGAGAAAAATAAAAAGATCCAAAAATTCACAACTTTCTCAAAATGACCCATTTAATTTGTACTGAGCCGACGCATAAGAAATATAACCGACGAGATTCGAGAACCATTTAAAATTTGACAAGTGTCATGATTCTGACAAAACCGACCAAATTTTTGAAATGGAGTTTTCGTCCAAATTTCTTCTTTAAATCATTTTGTAAAAAACAGTCTCTCTAGACGGTTTTTTTATATTTCCTACCTTGTCCATTCAAATTTTGATTATCCCTAACTTCATCTTCATCTTCGTCTTCTTCATTTTGCTTTTGGATTTATATCATTATTGTTATATCAAATAGGTGTTTTTTTTCATATTATGTACGTTTCGTTGTGTGATTACTTATTGGTTTTCTTTAGAAATTCTTGCATTAGAATATTTCGGTTTGAAGTATCATTCATGAGTGACACCTTGAGATTCCTTTATAAGTTATCTTTGTCAACATATGCTTCCTATAATGGCTCTCTATAATTAATTATTGTTCATGGTCAGATTATTGGATCAGTGGTTTCATGATGTGGATTTTTAGTATTCATGAACTTCAACTTGATTTCTCACATACCCGTGTTCAAATTATGGATATTTTAGAACACAGTGATACATCATAGTTTTTTTGGTCATTGCCAGTATATTATAATTCTTGGTTTTATTGGAGTCATTTTACTGTAATTTTACGTACATAATGAAGATGAAGTTGAAGATGAAGAAAATGAAGATGAAGAAGATGAAGATGAAGATGAAGATGAAGAAGAAGTTAGAAATAATCTCAATTTGAACGGACAAGTTAGGAAACATAAAAAAACCGTCTAGAGAGACTGTTTTTTACCAAAAGATTTGGACGACCCCCCCCCCCCCCCCAAGATTTTCAAAAATACGGTCGGACTTGTCAGATTTTTGCCACGTGTCAGCTTTTAGATGGTTCATCAATCTCGTCAATTATATTTCCAATGCGTCTCCTAAGTACAAATACTTGGGTCATTTTGAGAAAGTTATAAATTTTTGAATTTTTTTTTCCTTCTCTCTTCAAAAGGGTCATTTATAGAATTTTCCCTTATTTTATAGAGTTATTTTTTTTAGTTATGAACTTATTTTATATTTGCTAAAAGGGTTAGTTTGTTGAGAAAATATTATTTGTTAAATAGGTGTCCTAGGTTTAATGAAAAATTATCATTTAAAAATTATATCAATCTATATCGATTGATTCCTAATCGTTTTACACGTAAAATTAATTTTTGTATAACTATTATTTATAATATTGATATATAATTATTTTTATTATTTTTTTATGCTTTAAGGCTATCTGTAGTGGGGCGATTTTGAGGGACAATAAGGGCGATTTTTTTGGCAAACACCACCCCATGGGCTACAAAGGGGCATTCCTTTTTTTCCAATAAACTTGCTAAATCGATTGGAACCCCTCCAAACGCCAAGGCATTCCTCTTTTTCCACATACACCCAACTGAGACTGAAAAAATAGCATGGAACGCCTTTACCTTCTTATTTGGGAACATGGTATACCCGTACATATCGATCAAATCTCGAAAACAAAAGGCAAAAATCATGCGCACATTGAACTATTGAGAAATTTAACTCCACATAGCCCAGGCAAGGCCACACAAAACGAAAAAAGGGACATAGATGCATTTCTAAACGCCAATTAAACAAGTGTCGCCAACCGATCAAGCATAGCACGCGACGCCACGAAACACACCTTCTTTATAACCCAATTATTCCAATCAAAGACAACCCAGAACCGCAATCGAGTTCTTTACGAATTTGTTCTTCAAGCTTCGAACCAAAAATTCACCCGACACATCAAAGTCCCAATACACCCATTCCTCGCTCCGTCGCTCGGGTCCAACAACAGTAACTAGCACAACAGCAGCAAACACCTTTTCATCAAAAAAACATTACCCTACTCGTTGCCCATTTCACCATCCCCGATAAGGCCACGTAAGCACTGAAATTCCCTAGTCGGCAACCCATTTATCAAAACCGAGGTCCAGCCAGCAGTCATAATAGCCGAAACCCACGGACATCATTACTTCA
This sequence comes from Bidens hawaiensis, assembly GCF_021521415.1. Lineage (NCBI taxonomy): Eukaryota > Viridiplantae > Streptophyta > Magnoliopsida > Asterales > Asteraceae > Bidens > Bidens hawaiensis. Next base: position 780,744 of record NW_027491763.1, read on the forward strand.
TTAGCTCCAAAAGTGAATCTAGGAAATCCCAATTAAGCGAGTCATATTCCTTGTCTGTGCCCACTTTAAACATCAAACATTTCTTCTTCAACCTTTTTAACCAAGACAACACTTCCTTAAGAACCAACTGTCCATCTAAAATGCTTCGATTAGCTAGAAACACAGACTGTTACTCGGAAATCATGCCACGAATCACCTTATTGAGTCTACTAACCAGTATATTCGAAATCACTTTGTTGATACAGGCGAAAGTCTACTAAAAGAAGCCCAGGAAAAAAAATCTGCAACTGTTTTTTTTTTAAAAATCGAAATCTGCAACTTTTCAAAAATAAAGGATGATTATGCTAAAAAATTGAACCCACTATGTGGTTTTCGTTTACTCAAATCCAATCATAAATGGCACAATCCAGGAGCTGGATTCTTGCTGGTATGTCATGGGAAAATTCCCAAAGATTAATCAATCCTACACTAAAGACCTGTAGTTCAAATGACATTACAACAATTCTACGAGAAAGTATAACTCAGAATTGAGAATACTTCCACAATTTTACGTGTGATGTAAATAACCAAAATCCGGTATTATTCGCTTGACACCAGCTGATATCTTTATGTTCCTGCAACAAAATTACAATCCAGCTTTCTTCTCCAGTTTCTGAATTTGGTTCAGGAAGATCCATGTCATCTATAACACCAAAAATCCACAAATCAGAAACAATATACTCGTTAAACATTAATAACTTAACAGAGAGAGCATACCATGACATGTGGCGCGATCCTAACACAATATACCGGAAATCCTGTGTAGAATTTGAAGGGCCCACCAGCCTTGAGGGTTTTCATGGCACAATCCATAGATCCCGTGTAAGGATATTTTCCAGCAGCATCAGGCTGCATTTTTTGTATTTGAGTTTTCACATAATCAAAAGGCAAACTGCAGGCGGCAGCAAAGAACCCTGATACAGAACTGGCCCCTGCAAAAAATAAAAAACATATATAAACAAAAAGAACATCTAGTTATTACATAAAATACCAGCAATCATAACAATATCTTGATATTGCCTTTTAAGCCCACAAGATTACCTTATCTTGCCTTTTATTATATTTGAATATTATGTGAACCTCCATTATAGCAATTGATGAATCGAATATTGTGGGCTAAATTAGATGCAAATTAAAAACCTAACTTATAATCTATTACAAAACTTAACTGAGTTCAAGTGTAAAATTGCTAGTCATCACATAAATGCACATATGTAAAAAATGGTTATGTGAAAAAAAGATTATTGAACAAGACATTCATTCTAAGCCTGTAAACAAACCAAGCGTTTAATGAAGTGTCCGCGAACATTTAGTAAAACGAACAAACATGTGCACATGTCGTGTTTAACTGTTCGTGTTTGATCGTTTGTTCGGTTAAAGTTAAACGACCATGAACATGCCCATTCATGTCCGTTCAGTTCGTTTACATGGTTAAATTTCGTGCTAGACTAACTTAAAGTTATAAGTTGGTTCCTATGTTGCCCCTAATTTATTGCCCCTAAAATCAAAAAAAGAAGTGTAAAGTCAGTTTCTACTTTGCACAATTTTCCAAAATTAAAATTAAACAACTCAGTCTTACCTAAAATTGTAGCAGCCTCGCCAAAACCAAGATTATCCTTAAAGAACTCCACACTCTGATCATAAGAAGCAAGCATTCCCATGTTCAAAGCCATAGCCCTTACAACTGTGGGACCCGCACCTTTCCAGAGAGCCAACACGCCTTCATCCGCAGTAATCCTATACAAAGCATGAAATGCATTTGTGTAGTTACGGCGTTGTGCAGCAGGTAAAGTTGCATCAGCTTGCATACGAATCAGTGCCAGGTCAGCAGGGCTCCCCACAGAGGCTCCAATTGCTCCAGCTGTCAGCCCACATAAAGCTTTCTGATATAAAGGCAATGGTTTTCCATCATTGGCCTCAAGTGCCTTGTTTGTCAGAATCCTATCATTTAATTAAAAATTCATGTTAGCAACTGCATAAGAATTCGGGTTACATGTATAGCAGTATGTTCGTCAATGATAGTACCTAAATGAACCAAGTCTAGCAGTTGTGTATGTGGCTTGTCTAAGCAATCCAGCAGATAGACCCTGCTCAAACAATACACTTAACACATCATCAAAATGTTTAACAAATTCAATGATCTTGTGTTGAATCACAGTAGGATTGTACAGTCTACAGATCCAAATATAACTACAATCTAACCATCAGATCTTCTTAAGCAATCATCAAATGAAAACTGAAGGACCATGAAGATTACAAACCTTATAGAAGGAACCGATTCCTTCATTCTTGAGCATAGTTCTCGTGACCTCACCTGCAGATCCTTGACCCAATTGAATCCTCACCTATAAATAACACAACACATTACATAATTCAAATCAAAGAACATAACATCTATCAAAAATGGTCTCCTAAATTAATATGCCTCGTGCATTAAACTCTACCAGGATACAATCAAGCTACCACACATCTCTACTAAATCATTAATGCTAATAGTCACTATAAAACATTTCGATGAAATCGGTTCAAGCATATCGTCGAACACCTTCTATGCATACCACTAATGAGCTAAAACATCAAACTAGTACAGTTACGAGAACCTAATCTTCATCTTATGAACAGATCTGAAGAACTTGAAATGTAGATTTACAGTGTGTATAAGCATACCTTGATCATATCGATGGGCTGGATGACACAGGTAGCAAGCATACCAGATGCTCCGCCGTTGACGAATGGCTTGATCGTCGGCCACACGCCGCCGACTGGCTTCGGTTTCTCTTCTCCCATTTTTGACTTGAGATTTTGGTGATAATCAAAACAGGGAGAGAAAGAGATTCAAATGGAAAGCTTAGCAGAGGATTAGCAATGGAACAGCCACTCGTATTTATATCACACACCTACACCCGCCTGTGATGTGCTTTTGTTGGGTATTTGTATTTGTCCCCGTGTTTCTACCAATTTACGAGTGTGCCACTATTATCTTTTTGACCATATTGCCCTTATATCCTTACAACCCGAAAAAATAGAGAGAATGCTTCCTAGACCTCGTCTCGAAAAACTATATTATGGGCTGTTTGTTTACATTTGAATTGAACCATTCAGATGTAAACATCTGATTCATTCAGACTTCACATTGTTTGGTTCCAAATAGAAAAACATCTAAATGGTTAAATTTAGGTCTGAATCAATCAGACTTATAGTTGTTGCTGAATGGGACAGAGGCTCATTCATATCTGACTCAATCATATCTGAATGAACCAAACAACCCCTTAGTCATATAAATTAAAACGACAACGCTAAAACTTTGTCCTCTAAAGTGTTAACTTTTTAAAAACTTCATATCAAATTAACTAAAAATAATACTCCCTCCATCCTAGTACAAGTGTCCACATTTTCTTTTTTGTTTGTCCCATTACAAGTGTTAACTTTTAAAATTTATTAGCCAATTTTTAAGTTTACCCTTAAACACACACAACTAACATTAATAAATAATATTGATAGACCCACTTTTCAAGGCTATTATTGCCATTTGGTTAAAAAAAAGTAATTATTCAACCCACCTTAAACTTTCTGTTTTTCAAACTTGGACACTTATAATGAGACGAGGGGAGTAATATAAAAATGTTAAAACTTTTATGTACGTATTTGGGGTAAACATATACATTTATTACAAAAATAAATAAAAAATTAAAGGGACAAATTCAAATCACTTTGAGTATGTTTATGTTTGACAAAATTAGTTGGATTAGTTAAGGTTAAACATGTAAGTTGTAAATTTGACAAATATAGTTGGATTTGAAAGAAATATAAATTTAATACATGTAAATATTTATTACAGGCATGATTATTAAGAAAACCACTAAAATGTTTGGATATTTGCTATGCGAGAGGTAATTCAGAAAATGATGAAGATTGAATGAAAATGCAGGGAGTGTCGGGCTCAACGCGGATACAAATTTTCATAAACATAGGGCCAAGCTCAAAATTTTCAGCGAATTAAGTCAATTTATATTACATATAAAATTTCCGGACCAAAACAAGTAAATTTACACTATTGAATAAAAATACAGGGGGTCGGGCCATTATGAAACTTCGCCCTTAAATCCATACATGTATCTAGGTGAAGACGTTTTTTAAAACTTTCATGATATATGCTCTTACAATTGATACGTTACATTGTTGTTGAGCTGGCCTAACACGTGGAGGTTGTTGTTGATAATTAAGGAAAAAAATAGCATACATTGCTTATATATCTGTTCTAATTACTAATAAATATTAACTTACTATTTGAGTTTATATGAAGCAAAGTTGGAGGAGAACCCTTTGCTTGTAGTGAACATCTTCAACACTCAAGGGCATAATGGTCATCCTATGTAAGCAACATGGGTGGTCCATGGGTATGGGCCTATAGGGGTGGGGTGATGGGCCTTGGGGGTATCTTTAGTGATTCCTACGATGACAAGTTGTTTTGTACGCACAAAGCGATTGGCGATGGTCTCGGTGAGAGATTCTTGTAAAGGGTAGATTTGGAATATACTAACTTGGTGGCATTATAATGGTCGCTTTTATCGAGGACACCAACTACCCGAACGAAACCAACCACTCATATAGCATCATTTGCCAAGTGAAATCCCAACAGTACCCTCGTTTTGATGATAAATAACCAGAACAGCCTTTTTGAAATCCACGTCACAACTGTCACTGGTTGGTTATTTGGTCGATAAACAACCTTATAGTCATAAAAATACTTAAAATGGATTTTGTATATTATATGAAGTGATTGTGAATTCTTAGCGGAGAAAAGAGAAAATGTTATCGTTCATTAATAAAATAAAATATTTTGGGAATAACTTGTTTATTCTTTTTAACTTTTTAATATATTTTAAAATTGTTTGTGAGTGTAGAGGATAGAAAATGTAATGATAAAGATGTAAAAAGTATTATTTAATTGAATGTGAGAAATAAAATGTAGTGTATAGATAGGGAATGGGTTGTGAGTGCTCTAACGTGTTTCTTGATTATAAAAATATGGGTTATTTGGATCGGGCGATCGAACACTAGCCTAAAGCGGGTTCATTAGATCTGGGGTCATCTCTGAGGATTTGAATACCTCGGCTGAGCCAAAATAAAAAGGTCATCTCCGTACATTTTACCAACATTTTGAAAATCCAATGGGTTTTGTGCTTATAAAGGACCAAACAGCAAAAACATAGTTGTTTTGTATGTTTGGCTGATCCAACCAACCACTATTTCGGTTTAGTTTTCCTAAATACCGTGCTTACTGGTTTGACCGGAAACTGACAAAACCGGTTGAACCAAATCGTAAACACCCCTATCCATTATAAATTGTTATTGACTAATGGATTATAGTTTGATTTTTTAAAATCCAATTTGTGTATTATTATGATGAATTATCACTTCAATTAAATTTCATAGTACAAGCCCATTATCTCCTACATGGCCTATAAAAGTATAAAGTATCTTTGTGGCCCGTAACGCCCGTTAAACTACATACTTGGAACAGTTGAACGTAAGTTTTAAGGACAACTTTGTGAGCCTTGAGTCCTTGAATATAGTGATGTGGCCCTAAGTTTTTGATCTGCTGGGCCAAAGGCCCTGACTCTATGGACACTCTGTTCCTTGTTAACTTACGTTTGGGCCATGACTTTATACTTCTTTTTGCTAATAACATGTTGTGCACTTGTTTGATACCTTTGTTGTACTACGACATTTTACTTGGGGCCTCGAGCAATCTATTAGGTTAATCTAAAAGTATGTTTTATAACTAAACAATTGGGTAATTTGTCTAAAAAATACAAGTTCACTCAATTTATACTTTATGTAGCGGCAGATCGCTACATGTTCGCATGAATTCTAAATTTCCCATGAACATGTAGTAATCTTAGCCCATCTGAGCGAAGTGTAAAAAAGACAATAGACAAATCAGTGGAAAATTTACTTCACTATGCAAAACAGAGATGTGCAAACTTAGGGAATATCTCGAGAAAATTATGCATGTTAATGAACCAAGTATTCAGTTTACTGTTCGGCGGGGAGTTTTTTTACTTAATAAACAAAAGAACTTGATTTTTTTTTTGTTTCATTTAGTTAAAAGGAATACACGTTAACACATGTCTCGTTCGTTCATTTAAATTTTAGGCACATTACAATTTGATATAGTTTTATAAAATTAATATATCACCCTTTAAATTTTAGACTACTAGTATTTAATATTTTTTATGAATTGGTGTTCACCTATGTTCGCTTATCAGCCTACAATTTCTAGTTATTTTCATTCATTTGCAATCGTGAACCGTCCGTCTATACAAACAGCATAACCGAACGAATTTACTTTCTTAAACAAACGGACACAAACAACAAAACCTTATTCGGTCCGTTTCCTTTTCAAAGATAATTATAAATTCTAAGATTTATTTTACAATTTAAAATATGGATAGATATCAGCCACCCTAGAAAATAATAATAGGAGCATGTGAAATCAATCACCAGCTCTACATCAAAATTTTAATGTCAAAACCATCTTGCAACCCAACCACCGGGCAATTAAGACACCATTGCATTGTTAACTTGTGAAGTACAACCCCCTCGAACACCCCTGACCATTTAAGAACAACAAGCCAACCAGCCCACAAACCCCACTCCATAAATTTAGACCCACGGACCAATGTATGCTGACTGAAGGAACCTTATGCGAAAGCCAATATCTTCAACTATGTCATACATAGGTGCACGTCTACCAAATCATGCCTAATACTCTTGAAGAAACCCGAAATCCCTCCTTAAGTCTAATTACTTAGTCCAAGGGAAATGATCTAGTATTTCCCACGATAGGTTATATTCCTTCTTGGCGCAAATGAGTAGCAAACCTACAAAATAGAACACCATAAGCTCGTTACGAGGGATAAGGGGATCCTCTCGTAACCACCATCTGGCGTGAGAATCGGTATACTATTTGTGATAAATATTTAAAGAGAGTTGAGAGTATTAGATGCCAGATCCTTTACCATTTGGAGGTATGTTGGTATTTATAGCCGTTGGAGAGGAGAGAGGGAATGTGGCCAACTGCCTTCTCAGACTCTCCACCAATCATATCCCTTGCACGCGTGTTTCAGGGAGTTGGTGGGCGTCGTGGCCATTTGATTGTGACATGTCGTACTATGTAGTACTATTGGTCATGTGTTGTTTATTTCTTATTGGTTGGGCGCTATTCACGATGAATATTCTTCCTTTTTGCCTCATGCTTTTGGAGATTCTTGGCGCTCCCGTTTCCAATGTGTCAGAGAATGTTTATTATATGGAAACATGTTACTCATCGCTTTGGCGCCATGACTTATGCATGGCAACTACCCCTTGTTCTTGGCGGGAGCCCCAATTATGTATTTAAGAGTGGGTTTAGTACCCTACCTCTATAGCTCTTATCCAAGTCAATTTTATCTTGTTTTGAAATGATTGAAAGTCAACAAATAGTATTTATCGAAAAAATAATGTAACTTTCAAATTGAAGAGGTAGGTCCCAGCAGAGCCCAGTTGGACCCGCAAGACTCACCTTAAACAGGGACGTCTGCGCAGAGACCAACTGGATCCGCAGGACCAACCATGCTCAGAGACGTGACGTCCTTACGCGCAGTACGCAAGCTGGTCCCGCAGGAAATGCCTCCCAATGGTGAAGGACTCCGCCTGTCCCCGCAGCCTCGGATACAAGCCATTAGGGAAGGCCACCCGCGCAGCATGGCTACACGCACAAGGCACTTAGCTCTCGATCATTCAGTGTCACCTGAAGGAATGAGCCAAGCCGGGAGCATTCCCGCACAGAGGCGGGATGGGGAATACTCCCGCCCAAATAAGCCAGTCCGTATACTGAAGGATCTTTTACTGTACCTGACGAGGTATGGGCGAAAGATCTGATCAAAGATACGACAGCTCACTGATACAGTATGGCGAGCAGCATGCTCCTGTACTGTATCACTATTAGCCGCTGCCTACTCACCAACTACTGCCATACCACGTGCGTAGCCGTCAGTTGGTGGAACAGGAATAGTATACAGCAGGCCTGGTCACTATCAGCCGCTACCTACCCACCAACTACCAGCAGGGCACGTGTGTAGGCTACTGTTGATGAACAGGAACACTGTAGCAGCCGGCCATACCTCCTTGGAAACCTACCTTCGGCTATAAATACCACAAATGGTATGACCATCTGATCTTATCATACCTTACTACATTATCATCATATTATACCTGATATCTGCTCTAGCAATCTCTTAATATACTTTTATATTTAAAGAGCAATCTAGTCTGATTCTCACGCCGGAGGGTGGTCACAAGGAGGAACCCCCCCCCCCTTCTCAGTGACATGCTCACGGTGTCTGTTTTGCAGGTTATCAGAAGAACCATCTTCCAAGGGTCTAACCCCTCGTGGGAAACATCTCTCCAACCCCCAGGTTACCAGTAATCTGTCCGGGGTCCGGTTAGTGTTTCTTCATTGGCGCCATCCGTGCATAAAGCTAGAACCACAATTTTCTCAAGTTTTTTCAAACTTCTACAAAGATGGTTAGAGAAATTCCGGTAACCACAACCCCAGCTACTGGGGTGAATACCGGTAACACAGTTTTTACAAACACTACCCCGGTTACCCAAGCCGGGGCAAGTGAAGTAAATTTTACGAACACTACCCCACTTACCAAAGCTGGGGCAAGTGCAGTAAATGATCGCCTACTGGGATCCACCGATACCCAGTTTGAGAAACGAAGACTCCCCCGCCAGACTCTCGATGAAGTTAAGGCATGGGCGGAGGCACGACAAAAGGAATTCCAGGCTGAGTTGGACGAACGCTTGCGTTCCGTCCAACAGGCCGACGAATTCGAGTACTGGGAGGATGACTCGGAGGAATCCAACTCCGACGCGAACCCTCGCCATAGGGCAAAAGGGAAGCGTAAGGAAACGGAATCCCAACCGAAAAGGCATTTTGGACAAGCCTTCAAACCAAAAAGCACAGGTGGAAGTCCACGGGACTTCTCCAAAACGTTCAGACCAAACGTTACAAATGCAGGAATGTCCAAGTTTGCAAGGGACATTGCGGAGGCAATCGCCCCAAAGAGTGCCAAACAAATGCCTAACATAGGCACATATGACGGTTTATCTGATCCAGACGATCATTTGAACAGGTTCATAGCGGGGGCAACCGTCAGCAATTGGACGGAACCCACGTGGTGCTACATGTTCCAAATGACGCTTGTTGGGGCTGCTAGAGCTTGGTTTGATCGTCTACCGGTCAACCACATCTACGACTGGGCAGACTTCCAACAGAAGTTTAGCCAACACTTCAGCCAGCAACGGAAGTATACCGAGGAGCAATGGACAATCCTCAAATGCATACGAGAGGAAGATGAATCTCTGCCAAACTTCATCACTCGCTTCAACTCAAAGAAGCTAAGTTTGGGCAATATCAGCGAAGATCTTGTTCGCGCTGCCTTCATCCAGGGCGCACATGACCCAGAGCTCATCCGCACCCTAACGGGTAAAGATGGCATGCCATCCACATGGGATGGCATCATGACAGCAGCAAAACGCTATGCGGAAACGGAGAAGCAACTGGGTAGAGATCTCCCACAGAGCACAAACCTCTACACTCAGAAGACGAGAGAAGACAACGTCCTCACCGCCAGACTAAATAAAAAGCGAAAGCTAGGCATTTGGCAGTCAAGGGTAAACTTTGACACCTCATCCGGCTTGCAACATCGAGTGGGCGGAAGGGATAATGTACAGCCGCACCGAAACTCCAGATGGACGCCACTCACCAAAAGCGTCACTGAGATATTCGCCACTGAAGAGCTCCCGTGGCCAAAACCTCCGATAATCCGACATCGTCACGATGCTGATCGGAGCAAATACTGTGACTTTCACAAGACAAAGGGCCACAACACTGAAGAATGCATAGATGTAAAAGACATGGTCGAAGCATTTGTCAGAGATGGGACGCTCGCGCACCTCGTGGCGCAATAAAGGCTGAGCAGGCAGGTGCGTGTAGAACCCCAGCTGGGGAAAACACGAATCAATTCCAGCTTCAATATCGAGACTACATGCTGCGTAAAGAACGAGATCCCGAACCAGGTGCGTATCGGCTCGATGGCACTCCCATCCCAACATGGAAGGGAGCTCATTTACACAGTTTGCATGTAAATCAATTCCAATTTGTAAAGAAAAGGCCAAGAGCCACTTCTAATGGAAATGATTCTCTTTTAAGAACATCGAAGCTGATGATTTTACATTTATACTTTTCTGAACACTAATATGCCGGTTTTCACCGCATAATTACGTGAAGTCATTGCATGGGAAGGCGGTCCTACCCGCACGAACCCAATAACGTGACAAACCTTCACGCAGGTCAGTTTGGGAAAAAGTTCAGCACCCAAAAATGAAAGTGCCGGTCTATCCGCATGAATCATTAAAGGAAACTGAATAATAACCAATCAACAACCGCGCGTCGAACGGTTAAACTATGCAACACTCGTGACGGCGTTCACATTACGTGAAGTCGTTGCGTGGGAAGGCGGTCTTACCCGCACGAACCCAATAACTTGACAGACCTACACGCAGGTCAGATAAGGGTAAAGTTTTGCCATCCTACTAAGTGCAAGTGACGGTTCTACCCGCACAATCACGAAAGAGGAAGCAAAACTTCACACCTATTATCAACCACGTTCAAAGGTTAACTTATCCTCAAAAGGAGAGAAAAACCTACACGCAGGTCAGATAAGGGTAAAGTTTTGCCATCCTACTAAGTGCAAGTGACGGTTCTACCCGCACAATCACGAATGAGGAAGCAAGACTTCCTGTTATCAACCACGTTCAAAGGTTAACTTATCCTCAAAATGTGAGAAACCTACACGCAGGTCAGATAAGGGTAAAGTTTTGCCATCATACTAAGTGCAAGTGACGGTTCTACCCGCACAATCACGAAAGAGGAAGCAAAACTTCCTATTATCAACCACGTTCAAAGGTTAACTTATCTTAATGCCTTAGAAATTTCGAAAAGGAAAACCTACACGCAGGTCAGATAAAAGTTAAAGTTTAGCCATCCTACCAAGTGCAAGTGACGGTTCTATCCGCACAATCACGAAGGAGGAAGCGAAACTTTTAACACATTATCAACCACGTTCAAAGGTTCTTATTCTAAACACTTGGAAAATTGCTAATTTAAACTAAGTATGCAAGTCATAAGTTTATAAAGCAAGGAACCCAAAGAAGGAAATAACAATCTTATACGCAAAAAGATTAACATTTCAAGAATATATTACAAGAATGGCCGGGTAACTACCCGCCTAAAAGAAAAAAAAAAGCTATACAAGTCTATCTTAGCAATGGGAAGGGATCTTCAGGATCAAGCTTCAGGGCCGCTTCCACTTGGACCCGCTCCGTCAGAAGAACGGGGTGGTTCGAGGAACGCTTTGAGGACAGCTAACCCATCATCAGCAGCAGCTACTTCGTCCACCTTCTCCACCACTGGATGCGGGAAGGCGGCGTATTGATTCAATGCTTGGTCATAAATGGCTTCGGTATCCACATCGAACAAAGGGAAGTTGGAAGGCGGGACGCCTTTCTCAACAAACCCTAGACCAAGCAGGAAGCCGGCATTTTCCCCATCCTCATGAGAAGCGTTGAGGGCTGCGGTCATAGCATCATCGTAAGAGGTCTCTGAAAAGACCCGACGCACAACCTACAAAGAAAAAACACAAGTATTAGAACCTTTTCTTACAAAAGAAAAGCGTGAAGATAAAACTAAACATACCTGAGGCAACGCTTCTCGAAGAAGCCATTGGAGGGCAGCTTGAGCTTCTTTATGGGCGCGTTCGGCTTCGCTCTTGTTAAGGTTGGCAAGTAAAACTTCCTTTGCGGCAGCCTCTTCGACGCCCTTAAGCTTCCGCTCGGTGTGGTCAAGCACCCCCCTCTGGTCCAGGATTTCCTGGAGTTTCTTGGCATCTTCCATTGCCAAGGCATCATGAGCGCGTTGGAGAGCCTCTAATTTGGCCTTGAGCTCCTCATTCTCCACACGCAAAGGCTCAGCAACGGCTTCAGCCTTGGCAGCCCTCTCGGTTGCGTTTCGCGCAGTCTCCCTGGCCAGCCGAAGCTGTTCATTCACAGCTTGGGCAGCCTTGGAGCGGGCCTCGAGTCGCGCCTGAACTTCAACCTCGAGGGCCTTGAAGGCCTTCTCCTTGTCGGCGGCAGCTGCCGCCAGCTGTTGGTTCTCCTCCCGAAGAGCACGCGCCTCAGATATGTCCTTGGCGCGAGCTGCTTTCAACTTGTCGTTTTCACGACAAAGCAGCTCGACGCGCGGCTGCATCCGGGCCTGGAGAACCCGAAGCTCATTAGTTAGCCTACCCTCCTGGTAGCTAACCATGGCTTCCCCCAACGCACCCGGAGGAGCAGCGTGGCGAGCCCAGTCCACGCACTCCACAGGTGTGCGAAGGGTTGTTCCTCGGCGTATGTTCCATCGCGGAACATACACTTCATTGGAATCCGACACTGCAAAAGAAACAAAGGCAGTAAGGAAAAGATGATAAAAAACAAGGGAAAAAGAAAGGAACCCTACGCACCTGTAGGGTCAATGACAGGCCGATAGCCGCCAAACCCATCACCTGAACCTAAAGGAAATCCATCCAACAGGTCAGGCAGACGGGAAGGTGGCAAAGATCGGCGGGAAGCCCTGCGCGTACCTGGTGGTCCGGCCATCGGTGCCGGTGGCGCGGGCATGGTGGCAGCCGCCGTGGTCGCCGTTGTGGTCGCCGCCGTGGTCGCCACCTTGTAAGCAGCAGCAGTAACCGCCGGCTCTGTGAAGGATGCTGTAAAAATCGCACTCACAGCCGGCGGTGACGTCATCACTGCCGGAACAGTTGGCTCAAAGGAATGAGCAACTGGACCAGCGGATGCAGGCGCAGGCGCCTGGGTCGACGCCTCAGGAAGGCTGACCGAGCCTACCGTCATTGGCGGGGAGATACTTCCCTGCGGTTCACCCCGGAATGCGTCAACATCCACGCCTGCACAAAGAAGAAAGTGTTAAGATAAATTTATGAAGTAATAAATCTACAAAGACAAACTATGATTGTACTTACGGGTTTTCTTGACCCTGAACGTACGGACGGGCGGGGAGGAACCCGATGGAGCCGGCCTCTTGGTACCGGTCACCGTCGTCTTCGTTGGTTCTCCGGAGGTAACGATCGTAGCCTCCGGAGCAGTGGTCTTCTCACCACCAGGCTCCCCCGCCACCTCTTCACTATCTGACTCCGAGTCAGATAGAACAACTGGATCAGCTGTGGAGGCCTTCTCCTTCCCCTTCACGCCGGCAGCAGCCTTCTTCTTCCGCACAAGGGGAGGACCATCTGCGGATTCCTCAGAAGAAGATAGGATGTAAGGATTTCCAGCAACGGGTACAGCATTGAGGGGTTCAGGATAGAATATCTCCTTACCTGGCCGCCGGTGGCTCAGGATCTCTTGGCCCGGCGGATAGACCTCCACAAAACTATCCGCCGTTTGCTCCAGGATGGGCAACTCATTGTCGTCCAGAGCACGAGTGCCCACCCGCACGGGACTGTCAGCTTCCCGCGGGAACAGGAGCGACTCCAAATTATTCCCCTCTGAATGAAAAAGAAACAGTTAGAAAATTAACTAATATCAGCAAGAAAGACAAGACATACCATAAGGAATAGAGTTCAAACCGTATTCAAGAAGGATGGGAAACCGGGAAGCATCCTTCCATACCCGGCTCATCCCCAGCAGCACCATCCCGGACTCCGCAAACCGGTAAACCGGAGATTGGACCCGGGATATCTTCGCGAACCATTCCGCCTCCTGGTAGCTGGAAGCGTGAAGGCTCGGAAGCGCTTGACCCTTCTTGAACTTCATAGCAATGGGGATGGCGTGGGCAGAGATGTAGAAGAACTCCCGCTTCCACGATCGGAGACTGCGCTCGGTCACGCAGATCTTCAAACCCTTGATACGGGTTGTCAGGGTGTACCACCCCTGGACGCACCTCCAAGTATAGAAGGTCATCAGGCGGTCCACGTAGGGCTCAATACCCAGAATCCGACACACCCACTCGAAGTGCCGGACCTTGGCAATCGCCATCGGATGCACCTCGGTCAGGTGCACCCCGTGCCTCTCCAGGACACGGTACACAAACTTTGTCAATGGGAACCTAAGGTTCCCATAAACAAAGAATGCAGCATATACCCCGATCTTGCCACTGGGGGCATCGTACACAGTCTGGTGGGGTTCAGGAAACTCAGGCTCAAGAGACTCAAGCATGAATTTCCTGACGATGTACTGGTACTGATCGACAGGTAGAGCACACTGGCATTCGCCAGCAGTACTCCTATCGTCGGCTACAGCTTCAGCATCATGAGAAGACATTTTTGCAGAAAGAAGAGTGATTTCGGGAAAATGCTTGCCTGAAAAAGGGGAGTATTTGCCGGAAATCACTAAGAAGAAGAGGAAGAGAGGTGAAAGTTGTAACATCTGCCCGAATCCGACCCGACCCAGATACCCGTTTTCTGATCCGATTCTTTTTATGATTTAAAAATTAATTATAATCTTTATAAATCTAACCTTTAATAAATCTTTATGTATATATATATATTTTTAAAATGTTTCTTCCGCCTCTCCTTCCTCTTCTTCTCTTTTCTTTCCGCCGTCCCGCCTTCTTTTCTCTTGTCGCCATCCCCCCCCCCCCCCTTTTGTTTAACCCTTGAGCCTTGAACCCCTTTCTCTTAAACTCCTTGCTTGTCCTTTGGCTCTTCCCGCCTAAGGATGTCTGCGCAGCTCCACGCGCTAAACTCCTTACAAGGAAGCCTGCGTGAAGATTGACTGTTCCTGCGCTACGCGCTAGGAACTATAGTTCTTCCCGCGGCGCGCTAAGAATGATACTTCTCCGCGCGACGCGCTAAGAATTGTAGATCCTCCCGCGACACGCTGTAAATTTGTAGTCTTCTCGCAGCGCGCTAAGAATTGTAATTCTTCCCGCGACGCGCTAAGGATTTATGTTCTTCCCGCGACGCGCTAAGGATTTATGTTCTTCCCGCGACGCGCTAAGGATTTCAGTTCGTTCCGCGACGCGCTAAGGATGTGGTTCTTCCCGCAGCACGCTAAGGTTTGTCTGTGTCAGCCTTCTGTGTGTGCCTTCGCGCTCACGCACCCAGCTTTCTCGCGCTAAGTCTTGTGTCTTTTATCTTGATTTATCCAGCCGTTTACCTCTGGTGATATCTTATCTTTTGTGCTGTTGACCTAACTTGCTTTGTCTGAAAAGTTGCTTTCGGCGCAGCATGCGCATCAATCCTATTGGTTGACAGAAAAAGGTGACTGACAATATCTTTTGAGATCTTCTTTTCCTTATCTTGATCAGTGTTTGCCTGACATATCCCATGTGCTGTGAACAGTAACCTGACAGCTTTTTCCCCCTTTTCCTGCTGCCATATCTTTTGCTTAGATTTGGTGAGATATTTTCCCCTTTTTCCAGGATTGTGTTCCCTAGGGTTTGCCTATTTATACCCAGCCATTTTCTTTAACATTTCACACACAGACACTTAATCTCTTCTCCTTCTCCCTGCTGAAGATCCTCGCAGCGCAGCCGTCAACATAACTCCAACTCTCCTTGCCTCTGTTTTTCTTTCCCTTCTTTTCTGCCCAGATCTCGGTTAGTAAATGTTTATAATTTGTTTAAGTAAATCGATGCATATTACCTATGGTTAGTTATAATCAAGACACTAAAACCAATCGTTAAACCGATAATCTTATTTATAGGTTAACTTTGCTTGTTTGGTTCTTGCTTTATTTATCTTCATCGCACCGTTTATCATGTGAGTTATCTCGTACCTAATCCCTTTTTATTTTTAATGTTTTGGGATGTTCATGTGTTCATACAAACTTAGAGTCTTAAACTGTTTATGAACTTTAGTCGCGCAGTATCCCATGTGTTGAGGATGTTTACTTGGCTGTTATTTGTATGTGTGTATCATTAACCGCTTTGTTCGGCCTATTCCGAAGTTTTCATGGATCCATTGGATGAACACGGGAGACCAATCGTTTACGGTTTTCTTTGTTTACACTTGCACAGTATGTTTTCTCGTTTTTGTGCTCAATTGGGAGCACGGATTGAACTATGAGCTATGATCTATCTTAGGCTTGATCACAATCTGATTACACCCTTGCTAAACTCTAGACATACACGTGTTGCGCGCAGATTTACTGTATTGCATTAAACTTGATTTCTCACCAACACGCAAGTGTTTGACGTTTATTTTAACACATGTTCAGGTTTGCTGTAGCTGTTTTGGAGCTTGTGGACACGTAGGAAGTTTTATTTTATTTTGGACCTAGATTAAAATGTATCAAGACAAGTTTATGTTGATCGAATACTTTGCTTTATAATATAATGATTTTTGTTGATCTATGTTATCTTGTGTTGCGCTGCGCGCAGCGCGCGATAAATGTGTATTAATAAATATTGACACCCAATAGTGTCACGGGTAATGAAACAATATGTGGCACCCCGATGTATAATCCGCCTTTGGTCGGGGTGTGACAGATTGGTATCAGAGCTCGTTGACTTTAGGATAGGTGGTTAGACGTAACGACCTAGAAAACTTAAGTCCCCTCTCGCGCATGAGAGAAATCTCGTGTTTGCGCGCTTATTGTTAATTACTCGTTATTTATAAATATGCTCGCGCCTGCGCAGTATATGATTTTATGTTTTATTCCGCGATCTTTCGATTTTTATTTATGTTCGTTTGTTGGAATTGAAAATCCGAGAAGTCATGGTGATACATGAATAGTTGACTTTCAATTCCATTTACTTTATATTTTTAAGTTGAAGATTGAAAAGTCATGGTGATACATGAATTGTCAATCTCCAATGCTTATTTACTTGTATATTTTATATTGAGGATTGAAAAGTCATGGTGATACATGAATCGTCAATCTCCAATACCCGTTTGCTCGTATATTTTTTTGAGAATTCGGAAGGTCATGGTGATACATGAATTGTCGATTCTCGATTCGAATTTGTTACCTTTATTAAGTCTGCATATAAAGTCATTTACTTTACCTTAACTTTTGTTAGCAACTAACTTCGCGAAACAAGCTTTAACAAGGTTATACTTTGCGCTAAAACGGTTTCTCATAACATGATATTAACTAAAACTAGAACTTTTATAGAATGCCTCCACTATCAGCTCGTTATCAGAGGAGAGAAGCCGCGCGCAGACGTAGGCAGCAACGTTCCCAGGAAATGGCCGCCGCAATAGCCCAAGCCTTAAACCAAAACAATATCAACCACTCTGGTTACAATATTAAATCCTTTAATGCGGGTAACCCTCCGAAATTCAAAGGACTTGAAGGAGCCACCATAATGCTCCAGTGGCTCGAGAAAATTGAAAACACTTTTCTCCATACCCATTGCCCTCCAAACCAACGAACCTTATACGCCTCAAGTGTCCTGGAATCTAGAGCGCTTACTTGGTGGAACGGAGTAGCTCATGCGCGTGGCGCAGAGGTTGCTTCTAGCATGCTCTGGGAGGAATTCAAGGAACTTCTGACGCGAGAATTCTGCCCTCCCAACGAAGTCAAGCGCCTTGAGGAGGAATTCTGGAACTTGAAGCAGTACAGTGGCGAAGCGCGCGAGTACGCGACGCGCTTCCACGAACTAAGTTTGCTTGTCCCTCACCTTGTTACCCCCTTCCCGCCGAGCCATCGAAAAATTTCTGGGGGTCTTCCATGGAAATTCAAGATTCTGTATGGGCGAGAAACCCAGTAACCCTCTCTGACGCCATCGAGTTGGCCGCTGTGCTCAGCGACAACCATGTCAGAGCAGGAACCCTGTTCCTGCGGGGAACTGAAAAGACCAAACCCACCAAGACTGACCCAGAACCAACAGAAACCAAGCCAGAACCCTCAAACCATAAACGAAGGCGCAAAACCAATCATCCAGCTTACGCGCTTACTAACCCACTCGT